>NW_006159583.1:762423-786724 GCF_000334495.1 Tupaia belangeri chinensis | reverse complement strand
AAGTCATTTTCATTAATATTTTCTTCTCAATTTAGAAAGAATTCTTTTGGGGGTTTTTTTTTTTTTTTTTTGAGAGAGGGTTTTTTTTTTTTTTTTTTTGCTATAGGGTGTGTGCGCTCACCAGAAAGACAGAAAGAGACAGATAGACAGAAAGCAAAAAATCACCCTCCAGGGGGGATGGCCACGCCTCAATCCCTTCTCCTCCATTCTCCTCTCGGGATCTTGGGCATGCATGCACATGCGCCTAGCGTGAGTTTAAGCTACTGGGTCTGGGACTTGAACCGTGGTCAACTACGTGGGAGTCCAGTGACATAGCCATTACGCTAACTGCTGGTCCCAGCATTGGGTGGATTTTTAAATATATCTACCAATAAGACATCAAGTTCTTTCTCTAAAAATGTATGTTGAAATACATTGGAGTTAAACTCATGATGTCATTTGTACTGCTATTCAGTCATCTGAAGAAATCTTTCTGATCCTCCAAATTAAATATTTTGGCCTCAGTGTGATAGATTTAGACTAGTTAATAAATTGAATATATTCATAAAATTGGACTATCTGGGCATGCAACTTGAAATTATTGAAATGATCTTTAATAATGTGATCAGTGTCAGCAAGAAATGTTTTGATTTCAAACTTCATTTTTGAAAATCCACATGAGCCTGTTTCCCCTTGAAAGTATACTTCACTGCGACAAGGCAGTCTTGTACTTACTGCCCATTTTTTCACTCAATGCACTGAAAATACAAGATTATATTCACAATTTCTGTTATTCCCTTCAACACTGAATCGAGATCAGGTCATATCATGCCTGACTCTTAGCCGTTCTGAACTGAATAAAAATATCTGTATTGACATTCAAGTTTTATTTAATTCTCTTTTCAAACTGCCAAAGTCCCCTTCTGCAAACATGTGCTCCTTCAGGGTTGAATCCACTGCCTCGTTCCTGTATCTGTAATCCTGGTTCTCTGGGATGGTAACTTTTGGCTGGTACCAAAGATCTTGGAGCCATTTACCTTTGTTTATTCCACATGTCCATCAAGCACGTGTCCTGTGCACAGCCATGGTTGCTTGACTGCTATATGAAATATCTACCAATATTTCCACGAGGCAGGGACTGCCTTTCCACTACGTACAGCTACTCCATGTTAACCTTACGCAATGCCTAACAGTGTTCATCGCTATAGGCATTTTGTCAGTAGGCTTAAATTTTTTTTTTTGAGTGCATAGTATCTGGCATTAATTTTTTATTGATTTTATAAGCTTCTCAGAAATAGTACAGATATGGATGCTTTTGATTCTAGGAGAATCAATCTGAAGTGTCTCCTTTGCATCTCTTCTAAACTGCAGTGACCAAAGTTACCAATTTCATCCTGGAAAACATTATTTTGATTTAGATCTGTAAAAAATTGTGTGATTTACTCCAAGTTTATTGAGCTTATTCTAGAAAATGAAAATGTGGGGACCAGTAGGTGGCATGGTGGTTAAGGCACTGAACACTCCCACGTGGTTGACCACAGTTCGAGTCCCAAACCTGGCAGCTAGTTTTTTCACTTTTCCTCTCTTTCTCTCTCTCTCTCTGTGTCTCTCTCTGATCAAATAAACATAAAATAAATAAAATTAAATTAAATAAAAATAATTCTACAAAAAGAAAATGAAAATGTGTTAATGAAATTAAGCAACTATTTAGAAATATGTTATCATAGACATTGCATTGAGTTCTAGGTTGAATGGATCATCAGTATAAGAAATTCAACTTTCAAATATTTAAGCTGAGTTTTCTTTTTTTTTTTTTTTGTTCCTCTTAATCACTACTTGGTCTTAGTACAGAGAGATTTCACATTATGTTTTGACACTGACTCCTGTTTACCCTTTATGTTAAGGACCTAGTTATATTCATTACTATTTTTAGGCTTTGTTGAACCAAATCAGAGACATTGATAGTTTTTAGTTGTAACCATATAGCAAGAAAGAATAACAATTTAAAAAAAAATTAAAGTTATGTGAATAATACACAGAGTTTTTATTAGGTTGTCAGAAAAGTCATGACATGTATTTCTGTTTTTCTGTGCAGAAATGCGTCATGACTTTCCAACAACCCAATCAATAAATGAGATGGTTGGATAAGCACAATCGTTGTGGCAGTTGTGATACATTAATAATGTGAGAATTATTAAGAATATAAGTGGGGGTACAGCAGATGGCATGTTTACATCGCTAGACTCCCCCATGGTTAACCAGGGTTCCAGTCCTGGACCCAACAGCTTAAAATTCACACTGGATGCCTGTGTGTGTGTGCCCAAGATCCCAAGAGGAGAATGGAGGAGAAAGGGTTGCGATGTTTCCATCCCGTTGGGGGAGTGATTTCTCACTTCCTGACTCTGTTTCTCTCTGTCTCTCTGGGGAGCACATGTGCCCTATAGCCAAAAAAAAGTGGGTTACATTGAATATCATAACTAATCTTATATTTCAAACTTATGAAACATGTCAAAAAGGACAACTAAGGGGATCATAGAGCTCATTCAAAGGCTAATGTAGCCATTTATTTGCTTTTAGTTACTCTGATGTTATTTTAATATGTATTAACCTTTGGTACATGATAGATGTTTTCATTTTTTTAGTGTCCTAGCAAATTTTACTCCATTTTCCTGTATTATACGCTGAGTGTTCCTCTCCTCAATATTCATATGTTGAAGTCTAATTCCCAATGTGATAGAGTTTGGAAGTAGGGCATTTGGGAGGTAGTTAGAGTTAAGAGAGGTCATGAGGGTGGGACATTTGTGATGAAATTACTGCCCTTAAAAATAATGTGTAGCAGGGAGACCAGCAAATGGTATAATAGTTACGTTGCTGGACTCCCTCATAGTTGACCACAATTCAAGTCCCAGAACAGGCAGCTTAAAATTCATGCTGGGCACGTGTGTGTGTGTGTGTGTGTGTGTGTGTGTGTGTGTGTATGTGTGTGTGCCCAAAATCCTGAGAGGAGAATGGAGGAGAAGGGATTGTGGTATGGCCATTCCCCTTGGAGAGTGATTTCTCATTTTCTGTCTCTCTGTTTTTCTGTTTCTCTTATGTTGCCCTATCTCTCTGTCTCTCTAGTGAGTGCATACATCCTACAGCAAAAATCTCTCTGTAAAAAAATAATGAAATTTAAAAAGTAGTGATTGGAGTCAGCAGGTTGCATAGTGGTTGAGGTACTCGACTCCCATGTGGTCAACCACGTTTCAAGTCCTGGACCCAGTGGCTCAAAAATCATGCCAGCATGTGTGTGTGTGTGTGTGTGTGTGTATTGCCCAAAATCCTAAGAAGAGAATGGAGGGGAAGGGATTGTTGTGTAGCCATCCCCCTAGGATGTGATTTCTCACTTTCTGTCTCGTCTCTCTCTCTCTCTATTTCTCTGGTGAGTGCATGCAACCTATAGCAAAAACCTCTTATGAAAAAAAGCAAAAAGAAGTAGTAGTAGTGTGCATGTATACCCAGATCCTGAGAGGAGAATGGAGGAGAAGGAATTGTGATATGGCCTTCTCCCTAGAATTACGATTTCTCACTTTCATCTCTCTGCCTCTCTCTGGCAAGCACACATGCCCTATGACAAAAAGAAAAAGAAAAAGAAAAAGAAAATAGAAGAAGAAACAGGAGTTTGCACACGATCAGACATGTGGGAATAAAGCTAGGAGGCTGTGGTCAGCAACCCAGAGAAGTAACCTCACCAGAACTTGACCATGCTGACACTGGTTCCCAAACATGCAGTCTCCATAACTGTGACACATGCATTTCTGTTGTATAAGACACCTTATTTGTACTAATGAGTTGATCACAAGCCAAGCTGACTGAGACACTGTAGAAATCATTTTATTTATCATTACTTACATTCCCAAGATTTCTTTATCTTTTTGTAAAGAGGAATTTTTTTTTTAAATTTATGTATTATTATTATTATTTTCCAATTTGATCAGACAGAGAGAGAGAGAGGGAAAGTGAGAAAGCAAGCCACCAGGGTCAAGACTTGAACTGTTGTCGGCCATGTGGGAATCCAGCACCTTTAGCCACCATGCCACTGACTGTCCCCCTCTTTGTCTTTTCTTAATGCTGGAGAGCATGCACATGAGTCGGATAGAAAGAGACAGAGAGAAAGACAGAGAAACACGGAGAGAAAAAGCTCCTTCTCCATCAGGACACGCTCACATCACAGTTTCTTTCCTCCATTTCTCAATTATATCAAGATTTGGGGTACACATGTCTGTGTGCCCTGTGTGTTTTTTAAGCAATTTAATCAGGAATTTGAACTGCCATAACTGTGCTATGGGGACCAAACCCACCAGATTTTTTAATGCAATCTCTTGATAATGTTAAAATATTGCTTTCTTGTCTGTCAGAATTGGATTTAAATACTGACTGAATCATCAGTAAATTACTAGTCTTAGTTCCTACTTTTATAAAATCAAGAGGGAAAAATACCTGCAGTTTACAGTTCTTGAGGCCATTAAATGAAATAATACATCTAAAAAGCATTTTCCAGGGCCAACTGATGGTACGGAGATTGAGGCAGCTGGATTCCACATGGCCAACAACGCGTTTCAAATCCTGGAACCAGAGGCTGAGAAATCACGCAGGGCATGTATGTTTACATGCCCCAAATCCCAAGAGAAGAATGGAGAAGGAATTGTAGCATGGCTATTCCTTCTTGTGGGGTGATTTCTCACTTTATCTCCTCCTAACCCCTGTGAGCAGATGTGCCCTGTAGCAAACTAAAAAACTAATAATAAAATATTTATTATGACATAATATTTGACTTAAATGCCCTCCACTTTTTTTGACTAGATAATTACATCAGAAAGCCACAGTTAAAAAAAGTATTGGGTTTGTCTTGGCAATATTTGCTTTTGCTATATTTTATTCACTATAATGACTAAATTAGGTTGCTATTTTTGCATTATATGGAGGAAGCATTAAACATTGGATGATTTTTCAATAGTATTGACATGAAAATATTATTGCTATTTTAAGAATATGCTTAAGAATAAGAAATTTTGAGTGAGGAAAAATTCTGCTATTTTGGTGGGTGTTATTTATGATTTTGGTTCAGTTTTGTCATGGTCTGGTGACATAACGAAGAAGTTGAGAGATTATTTTCAAATCCAAATACATTTTTTTTAAATTGCAGTTATGAATTGGTTACTGAACTGTGATTGTATCATCAAAGAGAAAATGGGGGCGTCCCCTGGCACGAACCCTGGCACATGCCCATGTAGAGCGGCTGTCTCGCTCAGCCGGAGATGCCATCTCAATTACACGTCTCAATGTGAGTCTTTGCCCAGTGATACAGGTCCACCGTGAGGGGACCAGGTTTTCCACCAAAGAAGCTTCAACGTCCTCCTTTCCCAAACTGCCACAAGTGTGATGATTTAACACAGATGTTTTTGTTACATCTTTCAAAGCCATGAGAGGAAATAGTAGTAAGTGTGTAACAACACAAACTGTTGTACTATTAACACCTTTTCATTTCAGAATTTGATACAGTAACTGATCGTTCTTTTTTTTCTGTAACTATTTCTTTTACATAAACGTAAGTAACATTTAAAGATGTTGAATACATTCCATTCAGTTCTCCATGGCTTTTGGCAGTTATGTGAGTTCAACTTTGAGCTAGGAGGCTTAACACTTCCTTCTGCTTTAGGGAACATGTATCAAAGTGTTTTTAAAATGTATAGTTCTGATGTACGTCATTCCTTGATGAAGCAGAATAATGCATCCTCAAAGCATATAAACGATAAAAGGAAAGGAGAAACCCATGTCATACTGCAATTGCTAAATTCTGCATTTTCATGGTTTTTATAAGACCTTGTATTTTTGTTGTTGTTGTTTGCTATATGGTACATGCACTCACTGGAGAGAGAGAGACAGAGACAGAGACAGAAAGCAAGAAATCACTTCCAGGGGGATGGCCACGCCACAATCCCTTCTCCATTTTCCTCTTGGGATCTCGGGTATACACAAACACATATCCAGTGTGCATTATAAGTTGCTGGGTCCAGGACTCGAACTGTGGTCGACTCTGTGGGGGTCCAGCAGTGTTACCTATATGCCATCTGCTGACCTCTGATAAATTTTCTAAAAGCAGACAAAATTTGTATGCTAATGAGCTATTAGTAATACTAATGTACAGTTTATTTGGATTGTATAATTTGATTTATGTATCATAATATATTAGTAATTGTCTTGATATATTTTCCTATATGCAAAACTAATCTTTATTACAATTTCAGAACAATCCAATTTAACTACATACATATCTCGTTAAACCCAGTTTTGAAAAATTCATAGCAAACTACCTATTACATCCTCAGACATTTGTACTTACCAAATTCCTTTTTTTACATTTCTGGAAAGCATATTATAATATTCCAAGAAAATATTAGCGAATATTGACATATTACTAATAGCTGCTGTTTGATCATAACATCTCAGTACTGGAAATGTCCTTGTGCTATAAACAAAAATTCCTTTTAAGCAATTCTTCATATAACTTTAACATTCAAAACAAGAATTTTTGTAATATTCATTGCTGGTGTGTAATGATGTATTGAAAACTTCACTCATAGGGAAAAAGTCAGTTTGCATTTATGTATGAGAATGAGTTGGGGAGGTTAGTTCATCCACATTTATCTATTCTTTTATAAACTTTTCAAGTTGTAAGATTTGTGTCAGATTTTAGTTATTTTTTTGTTTCAAGTTAGATGTTTTCTCTAGTATTTAACACACCTATTTTGAAGGACCTTAAATTATCCAGAAAACATGTTTTTCCCCCAAAATTATTAAGTAAAACATTTTAAAAATTATTATTTTTACTCTCTTTTTATAAGCAATTATTTTATTTAAATTTACTATTATCAATTTTATTATAATTTTTGATTTGACCAATTAGAGACAGAGAGAGAGAGGGAAAAACGAGAAAGCAAAACACCAGGTCTGAGACTCGAACCACTGCCTGCCATGTGAGAGTCCAGGACCTTTAATCTATATGCCACCTGCTGGCCCAAATACTTTTACTTTCCACCTAGGGTTAGAAGATAAATAAATTGCCAGAGATGTCTTTCAATTAGTAATAGGAAAAAAAAAAAAAAAAAAAAAAAAAAACTCTTCTGAAACTTTCAAAAAAAAATTTCTTTTTAAGGGAACAAGCACTCACTGGACAGAGAGAGAAAGAAAGACAGAGAGACAAAAAGTCAGAAATTTCCCCCAGGAAGGTTGGTCACATTGCAGTCCCTTCTCTTCCCCTCTCTCAGGATTTTGGGTACATACATACATGTGCTTAGCATAATTTTCAAGTCACCAGGTCTGGGATTCAAACCGTGCTCAGTCCTGTGGGAATCCAGAGGCTTCACCACAATGCCATCTGCTGGTCCCTCAAAGACTTTATTCTTATACGTGATAATGCTTACAGACCACTAGTATATACTATAATAAAACTAATAGCTACATTTTCTTTATAAAGTAGGCCAGTTAGTTTTCGAGCTACTTTATATTTAGCAAGTTAATTTATTCTTAACATAAGTCTATGAGATAAGTATGATTCTCCTATATCATGGATTTGGGAGTGATGGGTATGGATTTCAAGCTACTTACATGTATGTTATACAATGTCTGATTACACAATCCATTCCCTTAACCTATCTGGTATGTGTATGTGACTTTTCATGGCATCCCACTGTGGCGCGGTCTGCCATTTAAGACATATCATATGTAGAAACATACTGAGACCACAGAGACAATGGATGGTGGAGAAGTTGAGGTGACTGGATCACACACGGCCGATTTCATAGTCTGAGTCCCTGACATGACTGCTTGAAAAACACACTAGGCACATGTGCGTGTGTACCCAAAATCTCAAAAAGAGAATGGAAGAGAAGGGATTATGGCAGCATGACCACCTCCCTGGGAGGTGATTTACCACTTTCTCTTTGTCTTTGGCTGTTTGTCTCTAGGGAGCACAGGGACCTTTAAAAAATGAAGAAAAAAAAAAGAGAGAGAAAGAGAAACATACAGAGGTCAGGAAACATTCTTTTTTTTTCTTTTTTTTTGGAGAGGTTTTCGCTATAGGGCGCGTGCGCTCCCCAGACAGACAGAGAGAGACATAGAGACAGAAAGCGAGAAATCACCCCCCAGGGGGGATGGTCAGGCCGCAATCCCTTCTCTCCATTCTCCTCTCATAATCTTGGGCACGCACGCACATGTGCCTAGTGTGTTCTAAGCCACTGGGTCCGGGACGCGAACCACGGTCGACTACGTGGGAGTCCAGCGACATAGCCATTATGCTAACTGCTGGTTCCCAAGCCAGGAAACATTCTTGTGAAACTTGTAGCCCACTGTAATAATCATGCTGGAAAAAAAAAAAAGGCAGTACATGGAGGGACTTGACCCCAGGAATCAGCGGTCCTGACAGTGAACTCATAGTATAACTGTGTTGGTTCAGGCTCTAATGAACAGACTAACTCTTTAGGTCTTTATGCGAATGAAAAAGAAGTTTAATGTGCATTTAATGGCTTCATCTGTTCTACAGTGTAACCGAAAACAAAATCATTTATGAATTAAACTCAATTTATGCAGAACATCTCATTTTTAAACTGAAATGTCAAATAACCTAAAACACCAAAGTCTGCTCTTCCTATGCCATGAAAATAACATCTCTTGGCTTCAAGGAGTTTTTTTTCTGTCTTCATGAGATTTATTTTGATATTTTATGTTCAAAGCCCTTAGATTTCATAACACCTCCTTTAGGGTAAAATTGCTTAAAGTTAATATATTCATCACTTTCTTACCCTGTGCTTAGCACTGAATAAAAAATAAGTGAAGTAGTAAATATGTTCCTTGCCCTGGAGAAACTTGCTCTCTAGTTAAGAAAATAAGAAAAATACTTGAAAGATCAAAAAAACAATAAAAGGCAGTTCAAAGTGAATATCATTAAACTAGTCTGATATTCACAACTACTCTGATATTCACAATAGATAAAATCTTTTAAGTACTTTTTAAATTTTCATCTTTAAATGTATACTTCTTTCTGTCAAAAATTTACATCTTAGTTTTCCAAGGGTCTGTAATAACCTTTTCTCTCCTCAGTTGATTTCACCAGGTAATTTGACATTTTTACTATTGAAATTGAAATCTTGGCTTCTAAAGCATTAAAACTTGTTCAGGCTGTTTTTAGAGATAGGGTCTCGTCAGTTGTTTGAGTCTCATTTTGTAACTAAATCCAGAGATAGGATATTGGTGTTGGCTTTTCTATTACTAAAGAGTATCCTTCAACCAGCCAAAATTTGTAGCTTGCTTATTATGTGCCAAGAATTTACTGACAGTGGAAGATACAAAGATTTATTCAGTTGTTTATCAGCTCCAAAATTCATCAAGCAATGCTTATGTACCAAGTATGTCACTATGTGAAGATGGAAAACATTAAAGGTAAATTAGTAAAATATAAGTGATACCAGATTGCCATAAATTCTGGGGAGAAAAATGAGAGACAGAGACAGTAAGAAAGTGAAAACTGCCCCCAAGGGGGATGGCCACACTGAAATTTCTCTCTTCCATTCTCTTCCTGGAATTTTGGGCCCGCATGCACACATGCCTGGCATGATTTTTAAGCTACTAGGTCCTGGTCTTGAACTGTAGATGGCCATGCAGGAGTCTAGTGCCTTACCATGCCACCTGCCTACCCCTAGATAGAATATTTTTAATAAGGTTGTCAAAGAAAATAACATAGGAGTAAAGTCCTGAAGGATGTTAGGGGGTGAGAGAAATGGGTATCTGGTGAGAGAACATTGTAGGCAGATAACAGAGCAAGTGCATAGACCCCATCTGAGGCAAGAAACATGGTCGCCATGTTTAAGTGGAGTGAACAAGGCTGAGAGCAGTAGGAAATAAGATCATTGCAGGTGGGTTAGGAAGACAGAATATACAAGACTAGAAACTCATTGTGGGGATTTTCTCTCTTCGTATGACATAAGTGGGCAATCACTTGAAGATTTGTGCAGACCTTAGGACAGCTACGTGGAAGAGTGGCACTAGAGAAAACAGGGTTCATTTCAATTTATTTTGGAAACAGTTTCACTCATGGCAACCCCAGATGATCAAGGCTAATATCAAAGGAATATTAGTGATGGAGATCTTGATTAAGTAGGAGGTCATGATTTAGTGGTCAGCTTCTAAACATAGGCTGCAGAGTGAACGACCGCAAAGTGATTGATGAAGTGGATGTGAGGCATCAGGTAAAGGAGGGCCTTTGGGTGAGTGTAAGTTGGGCACGGACCAACTGTCGTGAGTTATTTTACTTCTATGAGGACAGCTGTTAAGAATGGGTTATTGAACAGCATTAGCTCAGAATTGGAGATTTTTGTTTGAGATACCCATTAGACAACCAAATCAAAGTATCGTTTTATCCTTACCTGTGGAACCATTTGAAGATATAATAGTAGATTGTCATAGACAATATATTTGTTAAATACCTTGCATACAATATTTAATGATACGTAAGGGGTTTTTTTGCGTGTATAGGTCAATATAGTTTCCTTTTCTTTCAAGGCCGGTAAAAAGCAATCTGAAACATTTGATTAACCCATGTTCACAAAGGTATGGCTGAGTATAATTTCAAAAGTAGGGAAATGAATTTTTTAAGATGTATGTCCTGATGAATCAGCTTTTATTTATGTTTTATGTGTCATCATATATAGGACTTATGCAGATCTGGGACATAGTCACTTAGAAAAATGAGAGCTATGTCACAAGAACAGAGGTGAAATACTTTTCTGGAAGCCATGATAGAACATGATAAGGGAAAAGTAAGATTTCAAAGTTGGAAAATGCTAGCCATTCCTAATTTTTAAAGCCAGCCTTGGGTCATAGGAATACATCCCCTGAGTATACATGCCCTGTATGCTCAGGGAGGTCTGTAGATTTGAACCAGGAATCTTCTTATGTGAGTTGCCTCAAAGAGTATTAGATTTTAAAGCTGTACCACCTTCTGGTCCCTCTGGATGATTTCTGAGTGTATAGATATTTATTACTTTTTTGGACAATATTAGACCTTAAAATAATGGGTGTAACATTTAAAGCACTACTTTAAAAGTTTTTAAGGGGGGGCCGGCAGGTGGCATGGTGGTTAAGAGTGCTGGATACCCATGTGGCCGACCATGGTTCAAGTCCCAGACCTGGAGGCTTGCTTTCTCACTTTCCCTTTCTCTCTCTCTCTGTCTCTTTCTGGTCAAAATTTTAAAATGACAATAACAACAAATGGAAATAAATAAATATATTTTTTTGAAGAGGTTTTCGCTATAGGGCGCGTGCGCTCACCAGACAGACAGAGAGAGACAGAGACAGAAAGCGAGAAATCAACCCCCAGAGGGGATGGCCACGCCGCAATCCCTTCTCCTCCATTCTCCTCGAGGGATCTTGGGCACGCACGCACACGCGCCCAGTGTGAGGTGAGTTGTAAGCCCCCGGGCCCGGGACGTGACCCGCGGTTGACTACGTGAGAGTCCAGCGACGTAGCCATTACGCTAACTGCTGGTTCCCAATAAATAAATATTTTTTTAAAAAAGTTTTTAAGGTTAAGATATGCATAACGCAGGTTTAGCTATGAATTTTATAGTCACTAGGTTATTGGCTAACTTCAGCATAACCATATTTATTTTAATAGTAATTTTAAAAATTTGTCATCAGGGAACCAGCAGTTAGCGTAATGGCTATGTCGCTGGACTCCCACATAGTCGACCGCGGTTTGTGTCCCAGACCTGGTGGCTTAAAAACTCACGCCGGGCGCGTGTGCGTGCGTGCCCAAGATCCCGAGAGGAGAATGGAGGAGAAGGGATTGCGGCGTGACCATCCCCCCCTGGGGGGTGATTTCTCGCTTTCTGTCTCTATGTCTCTCTCTGTCTGTCTGGCGAGCGCACGCGCCCTATAGTGAAAATCTCTCCAAAAAAAAAAAAAAATTTGTCATCATTCCTTTATCTCAAAAGAGATCCTGAATCATCTATTTTAGTATGGGCTCTGATTTTCCAGGTAGAAGTTAAGGAGTTCATTACTCTTATCTCTGTCAATTTCCTAATTTACAAATGAGCTGAAGCAATTAATCCTTGCAAGTCGCCTGTATTAATTATAGTCTAAAGGCAGATTTCCTTGCAGTTTTGTAATCCTTTTTGTCACATTTGCACTGTGTTTACTATCTCAGCTTGATGCTTGTTGACATGCTGATTCATGTTTTAGTGCACCAGCGAGGTTTTATTTATCTAGAGGAATGAGTATAGAGAGGTCACACCTTATAATCACACTAGCATTTCTAGTATGTGCAAGCTATATATCTCCTTTTAATTTAATCTTTGAAAAATGAACAGGGATTTCTGCAACTAAGCTGTACAAATCGATGAAATTTATAATCAAGGCTGTCTCATCTCTAAACCTAATATAAAACTTCACAACTATTGATTACATGTGAAGGATGCACAAGCTGTTAATCATGCAGGAAAGCATAGAATAAATGGTGGCTTCAGAAAAGGAAATGGACAAATGATCATCAACTCTGCAGTCCTTATCTGTCTTTTTATTCCCCCTGAAACAAGCATGTCACCAGACATTTGCATTTATAAAATCAAACGATGTGTTCAAGTGTATCAATAGCCTTGATCACTTTTGAAATTTGTATGCTCTAGCTTATTTCTATTGCAATTTAGAATTTTTCCTTCTTTCTCCATGTGATCAAAAGCAAATTAGTCTCCTGAATTAGTTTCTAGAAGGAATGAAAGAAGAATCCAATTTAATGTATTAAAATCAAAGTCTTTGTAAGAAACAAAATGAGTAGTTCCTGCTTGGAATATCATTACAATGTAATTTTATGATTTATTTTTTGGCAGGGAGAATTCCATGTCATAGATATCCTCACCTATACTGGGCCTTGTTAATATCTTATTAACTAATATGCTTTATAATAATGCTCTTGGTGAAATTGACTGACTCATTCAAGGACAGATATAAAAGGTTTCCAAGAGAGTTGTGTGATTGAGGAAAATGTGTACAGTGCCTGTAGTGTTACAGAGGATTCGATGAAAATATATATGTAAATTTTTTTTTCTGTCTATCTCATCCATTCAGTAGTAAGGAAATTTAGGTGTTACTGAAGACTAATTGTGTATGAACCTACAAAAAATCATATTGATATAAAAATTAAAATATTTTAACAAATGTTATGTTAGAGTGGTGGAGTAAGTGATTGGTAAATGACTATTTAAACTATTAAAGCTTAGAATAAAGCATTGGTATGTTTTATCACTTATAGGATTATAATTCCAACATTTAATAAATTATTCTCTGTGAAAACATAATGAAATTAACCTGCCCTCAAAGAACATAGAGAAACTGAAGAAAAATCAAAATCCATTGCAAGTCATGTTTTAAAGTATGGCATATATTACCACAGTGCCTGACATGCCAAACATTTAATAAATGTTTTCTATTATTAAGAACAGAATACGGCATAAGCATATAGCGAGTTTAAGCCACCAAGTCCAGGCCTCGAACTTTGGTTGACTACATGGGAGTCCAGCGACATAGTCATTGTGCTAACTGCTGGTCCCTGAAGAAGCTTTGTTACAGGTGATGTCATAAGGAAAATAGCCAGGATTGCTAAAATGTGTTTGAAGATGCGTCTTTACAGGGAAATCCCCTCCTAATCTTTCTTCAGTTAGATCTGTATTTTCAAATAAAGGAATGAAACTTGTTTAGCTCTGACTGGTCAACTCAAGCAGCAGTCTCATTGGTCCACTATTAAAATGGGTAATGTTCTGATTGGTCACTTCACTGCAGTCAGACTCCTTCTTCCCTGAAGTGGAGTTCAGCCTAAAGTCTTTAAGTCACCCAGCAGGAAGGCTGGGTGTGCCCTCCAAGCAGCAGTCCTCACTAGTTCTCTGCCATCTGAGGTAGTTCTGGCTGTTTGCAAAAAATAAGTACAGGACTCTGTTGCTGAGAACTAGCACTTCCCACATTTGTCTCATTCTGTTGACCAAAGCAAGGCAAAGGCAAAGCAAAAATCAAAGGATGAGGAAATACACCTTGGTTTTTTGTTGTGAAGAATTGAAAAATCACATAGCAAACTGAATATGTGGAGGGATGAAGAATTGGAATCACCTTTGCAACTACCATTGGGAAGAACTGTATTCTTAGGTTTTATTTTTATTATCTCCTAGATTTAAAACATGTTAAAACTCACTGCTTTACTGTTCATAAAGTAAAATTTTCCAACATGT
Source organism: Tupaia belangeri chinensis (assembly GCF_000334495.1). Classification (NCBI taxonomy): domain Eukaryota; kingdom Metazoa; phylum Chordata; class Mammalia; order Scandentia; family Tupaiidae; genus Tupaia; species Tupaia belangeri. The sequence continues at coordinate 772,436 of NW_006159583.1, read as the reverse complement.
GCTATGGGCCAACACTGTGCTTGGCATACAAGATACTTATTTCACTATTTAGAACAACCTGAAAGGTAGGTAATTTATCTCTCTTTTTTCATTTGTTTGGTTTTTTTTAGGGATAAAGAAGGCATTGAAAATTCTTTTTAGAATTTTGTCACTATTCTGAAGTCACCTTATGTTTTAAATAGCTTATATGAAGGCACTGTTTTCTGTATTACAGTGTTTAGGGTTATACACAAATCACTTTATTATGTCTACTATTCATGCTGTTGCTAAAAATTTATATTTGAAAAATAAAGCTTATTTCTACACAAGTAGATTATTCTATCCTTTCTAATATACATTAATAAAATCCTTTTTTTCTATTTTCTCTAAATTTAGACATTTCATTGATTATAATTATATGTTTTGCCAACATAGTCTAATACCATTACATAAAAATGTTAGTAAAAACATTGAATGACCTCCCAATTTTCTGCTGCCCATATTTTTTTAAATTTGATTTTAAGTTCTTTTATACATTCAATCACATTATTTAGCTTGCAAAGTAAATGTTCCAACATGTGTGTGTTTCTCCCCAGTCCAGGTGATAATACCATAAAGTTATCTTCAACAGATAATATCCCATTTATTTGTCCCATTAATGCCCATGTGTTAAGAATGAGTCTTCACAATAAGATCTTCAGTGGGAATTGGGGAAAAGAATCATCTTTGCCTGTTTTCCCGTGTCACTTTAGTAGTAATGTTCTTTTAAAATCAATCAATTTCCTTGGACTTACTGTACTAAAGACCTATGTTAATTTTATTAGGATTTTCCGATGAACTTAAGTAAGAACCTTAAGAGCAGTGGAACTGGCTTGCTTTGATTTTATCTGATGATGTGTTTAGTGTGGTTCTGATGGCACTGAGTAAATAATACCACGGCTCTGTAGGAAAGCTCTGTGAGCCACGCACCCTCTGTCACTCTGCATCCCCCCGAGTCCAAGCATGTCACTTCAGCAACACAGCCAGAAAGCCAAAAGAGCTGACAGTTGGCTTGTGATTATTCCTGGACCCGAGGCTCCCTCATGCTACAGTACTAATCAAGTCATCTCACCAACTTATTAACTCAATTTGACTCATGGGAGCACAGAAGAAATCTTTTTGGCAGGACTAATGATGCTATAATATTGGAAATATTTGAAATGTAAAATCTTGATTATCCTAAATTTTTGCCATGAGGAAACGAGTAAAAATACAAAGTACCTAGAGGTAAGAGTGAAAGATAACATCTTCCTAAGATATGAACTTTTGACTCCCTCAAGGAATGACACCATCTTCTTCCTTCTCTCTTTATTTTTAAAAATTCACCTTGGTTCAAAAATTTCATCTTGATTCTTTTCCATTTCACACTAACAAATATTTTCTTTGGCAGTCTGAAAATTCACATTTCTTGCATTTGTTTTGATAAAAGAAATGGAAATTGTATTTTAGAGTCAGCTGCTAAGATTTCTGATGAAAAGGCAGCCGGGAGCATGAAGCTCCTGTCATGCTTCAGTGTTCTTAGTTTGTGTACGTCTTTGACAAGATCTTCCCTTTTTTTCTGTTGTTGGCAAGTGCTGTGGGACATCTTCTATTTTTCTCTGACTGACAGCTAGATAATAAGTTTTATCATTAAAAACTGATTCTAGGGAAATATGATCCCTGCCCTCCATTTTCTGGTAGCTGCTTAAGCTTTTGTTTTTACAAATCTTTCAGAATAACTAGAGATTATCACTACAGAAGACATGGATATTGACCTGTCATGTCCCGTGTTATTTAGCAAGTACCAAAAAAAAAAAAAAAAAAAAGGAATTCCCTTTTTTTATCTGTTTTTGAGAACCACTTATTAAATCATCTTGCTGTTGAGAGGTGATCCAAGGGCCAACAGGCTTTGTCTGTTCTTGTTGCCTTTACTTTTATTAACAATACTTACAGGAACTGTTGAGCAATTCTTCACTTTATCCTATCAAGTGGGTTAAATATTTGATATAGATTATTACAGGCATAAATTCCATGTTTGTTGAATTTAGAATTTAAATAAGGATAGTGATATGTTACTTATTTACCTGCTAATTATAGAATTCTGACCATAGATTTACTAGGTAAACTTTCTGTCTTTTCTCTTTATTTTGTCTAGATTTCTCATAGCCTTTCTCACTGTAACAGCTAAGAAGCAGATAAACTGAGGGGCCAGCGAGTGGCATGGTAGTTAGGTGCTGGACTCCTCATGGTCAATTGTGGTTCAGACCCCGGACCTGGTGGCTTGACGATCACACCAGGCATGTATGTGTGCTTGCCAAGAATCCCTAGAGGAGAATGGAAGAAAAGGGTTTGTAATATGGCCATCTCCCCTGGGGGCGTGATTTCTCCCTTTCTATCTCTAGCCAGTGCATATGTCCTATAGTAAAAAAATCTAAGAAAAAATAAAAATAGGTGAACTTTGAAAGTAAAAAGTGCAATGGGAAGATTTAAAAAACCCTGCTCATCAACATTGGTAGGAAATAATAAACCAGTTAAAGCCTGCACATCTCATTGTATTTGGCTTTCTTTGTTTTGTTTAATTTAATAGGTAAATGTTTTCTTAGGATTTATCACCAGTGAATGAAAAGAAGAGAGCTTTATGCCAGTTTGTTTGTGCATTTGTCCAAAAGACAATAAGAGGAACTGAGATTCATCAGCTAATGAGGAGAATGGGGAAAAAATCAGATTTTTGCTTGTGTTTCCAATTCTCACAGCTGCTTTTTAATGTTCTTTCTGCTCCCCAACCCCAACTCTTTTCTCTGGCTTAAGCAACCTAAGCCTTCCTAATTCCTCTGCTCATATATATGGTTATATTTAGAACTATATGTTTATATTTATATATAGATAATAATGTTTTCACTTTCTTTAAGCTCTCCCTTAACCCTATGATATAATTTTCTAATATTTTACCAAGAGAAATAAAACCACCAATTTTTCCACATCTGAAAATGAATTTGAGCTTTTAACTCTTGCTGTTCAGGTTTTATGTGTTTGCTTTGTCCAGCACAGTTCATAAAACACAGAATGTACACCAACAACCGAACTGTTCATCAACCAGGTGGATGGAGTAAGACCTCGGCCAATATTCTTTACCATCCTGAATCTCACTTTAAAAGATACGTTTATTCTGAGGCCTGCAGGTGACATAATGGTTAAGGTGCTATACTACCACATGGCCAAACACGGTTCAAGTCCCAGACCTGGCAGGTTGACACTCACACCAGGCATCTAAATATTGTAATTTAACTATTGGTTTCATGAAAATCACTTCATGGCTATCTTTCTCCCCACATTTCTGATAAGACTTTATTCTGTAACTTTTTTCAATTTCTTGTTTCTTTCCCAAATTTATTTTTACCAGAAAAACAAAATGCAAAAATAATAATAATAATAATAACAATAAAAAAGACAGAACTCCTATGTAAAATAACATGTATGGACTAGCCAGTAGAAATTTAAGAAACAAAAGTCAAAAATTGAAGCAATAAGGTCTTTTTATTTTGTTGCTATAGGGTACATGCCCTCCCCAGAAAGCGAAGAGGAGAGAAGGAAAGTAAGAAATTGCCCCCTTGAGGAATAGCCACACCACAATCCCTTTTCTTATAGTCTCCTCTTGGAATTTTTTTTTGGAGAGGTTTTTGCTATAGGGCGCGTGCGCTCGCCAGACAGAGAGAGAGAGAGACAGAGAGACAGAAAGCGAGAAATCACCCCCCCAGGGGGAATGGCCACGCCACAATCCCTTCTCCTTCATTCTCTTCTCGGGATCTTGGGCACACGCGCACACGCGCCCGGCTTGAGTTTTAAGCCACCGGGTCCGGGACGCGAATCATGGTCGACTCCATGGGAGTCCAGCAACATAGCCATTATGCTAACTGCTGGCCCCTCCTCTTGGAATTTTGGACACATAAGCCCACGAATCCGTTATGTTTTCAAGCTGCCGAGTCTGGGCCTCAAACTGAATAGTTGGTCATATGAGATCCAGTGCCTTAACCTCTATGCCACCTGGCCTGAAGGAGAAAGACTCTTTAGCAGATTCCAAAACATTTGACTGATAGTACATTGGGGAATATCTCCATTGTTTTACAACAACCCTGGTTATATATATTGTTATAAACACTATTTATTATAAACTATGTGTCATTCAACCTGGTAAGTCAGTTTTTAAAACATTATTTAATTCTTAAAATAACCCTTCTGCCAGCTCTTACATAACACAGAAGTTTCCAAACAGTATATTTTTGTTCGGTTTTTCTATGATAATTCAAATAATGATATTTGTATATTTTATAATGGAATAGTCACTGTTGTTTATATAGAATTAACATTAAAAAAATTCAGGGGCATACAGTTGTTAGTTGATGTCTGCCTAATGGAATTCAGAGTAATTGCATGTCATAGTCCTTGTTATTTGTGTGTGTGTGTATCCGTGCATGTGTGTATCCATGTATGTGTATATGTGATGTGTGTATATATTGTATATATACAACACACCTAGGAAGACCTCATTTCAATAAAACTAGAAAAGAAATTAAAGCATATGCCAATTAAGAGAAGACATAATTAGTCTTTTTGCCAAGATGGCACCAAAAGCAAAAAGAGAAGCTCCTGCCCCTCCCAAAGCTGATGCCAAAGCAGAGGCTTTGAAGGCCTGGAAGGCAATGCTGGAAGACAGATGCCTTAGCCACAATAAAAAGAAGTTCTGCACATCACCTACTCTTAGAGACTCTTTGAGTCTTCAGAGACAGTCCCCAGAAGAAACAAGCTTGACTTTTATCATCATCAAGTTCCCCCCGACCACTGAGTCTACCGGGAAGAAGATAGAAGACAACAGCAGAGTTGTGTTCATTGTGGGCCTCAGGGCCAACAAGCACCAGATCAAATAGGCTGTGAAGAAGCTCTGTGATGATGTGGCCAAGGTAAACACCTAATCAGGCCTGATGGAAAAAGGAAGGCAACTGTTCACATCCTGGGCCCTCTTTGAGCATTAGTGTGCACATGTGTGCTTGAGAATCATGCCAATGAAGATGGGGTGGGCTGGCAATCCTGGTATCTGAACCCTGTTGGGAGTGCCTGTCTTTCTGACCTGTTTCTCTTGCTCATGAAATAAGTAAGCAGTTAAACTCAACAATGAAAAAAAGAAGAAACATAACTAGACAGTGACACCCTCTCAGTTCCTGTAGGTGCACTGAAAGTCAAAGCAATTGAGTGTTGAATCCTCGGCATGTATGTGCATGTGTGTGTGCATGTGTTTTTCTTTTGTGTGTATGTTTTGAATATCCTAAGATAAAAGTTACGCCTAAATCACTATTTTAGAGATTATAAAGCAGTTTTAGACATTTATTCAAGCCACAGAGAAAAATATAAACCTCAGAAAGCATACTGACCTTTTTGAAAGATTCTTTGCCTTTTAGAAAACTATTTATTTCCATAATCTATTGGGTTACTTTTTTACCCCATATCAGTTAATGAAGTATTGATCACTGAAGTTTTGGTAGTGGTTTATAGCCATGTACAAGGGGACTTAAAATAGCTTTTGAAAAAATAGAATTAAAATATAAGTTTATTTTTCTACAGAATTATTTATATCTATGCATTGTTTTTTCATATTACACATTTTCATGATCATTTTCAGACCACTCATATAGGACTAATAAACCTATTCTTTTTTTTTTTTTTGGAGAGGTTTTTGCTATAGGGCGCGTGCGTTCGCCAGACAGACAGAGAGAGACATAGAGACAGAAAGCGAGAAATCACCCCCCAGGGGGGATGGTCACGCCGCAATCCCTTCTTCTCCATTCTCCTCTCGGGATCTTGGGCACGCACGCACACGCACCCAGCGTGAGTTCTAAGCCACCGGGTCCAGGTCGCAAACCGCGGTCGACTACATGGGAGTCCAGCGACACAGTCATTACGCTAACTGCTGGTTCCCAATAAACCTATTCTGACATTAAATAAGAGTTTTTAATGTAATTCACTATGAATGCCAAAGTAAGGAGTATTTAAATTCACCCTTAAAACCAACCCAATGCATTTTATACATTACTGGTAATAAATACATTTTTGCCAACTCTCAGCTATGTAATAATTGAGAATCTACTCTGTCTTCCTTCACAGATTGTAAGCTGTCTAGATATACTTTTTAAATTGTATTTTGAAATTGTAGAGCAGGAAAGATAATTTTGGGAAAAAAATGGACAGGTAAGATATTTGTGGGACACAGATAGGGTTTATTATCAGTTCATGAAGATGTGTATGGTATTCTCAACTGGACCGAGATGTATATCATGCTAGAAAAAGTTTGTTTACAATCTAAATGATGTTTAGTGATTGAATATATACATAATAATAGTAATAATAATATTAAAGGAAGGAAAAAAAGAAATTGTAAGAGCAAACTGAATATTGAGACAAAACAAAAAAAGAGAGTTATGCTAAGAAATAGAGAAATTCGGGAACAGCAGTTGGCGTAATGGCTATGTTGCTGGACTCCCATGTAGTTGAACATGGTTCAAGTCTCAGATCCGGTGGCTTAAACTCATGCTGGGCATGTGTGCATGTGTGTCCACGATCCCAAGAGGAGAATGGAAGAGAAGGTACGGTGGCATGGCCATCCTCCCTAGGGTCTGATTTCTCCCTTTCAGTCTCTCTGTCTCTCTCTTTCTGGTGAGTGTACATACTCTATAGCAAAAACCTCTCAAAAAAAAATACAGAAATTCACTATAAAAGAAAACATCAGGTTCAAAATGTAGGGAGTATAAAAAACAAGTATACAACTGCTAAAGACAACTAAGTAAAGAAATAGCTATTTATTGGTGTTTTCCCCCATTTCTATATGGGAGTTATTCATTCATATATTCCAGATATTTTTCATTAAAAAAAAATCTTACTTTTTCTTTCTGGATACTTTCAAAAGAGAGGAGGATGAAACATGGCCACTAAATATCATCTGGTTGCTACCTAGTATGCAGCAAAATCACAGTTTAATCTCTTTAGTGTGAACTGGACCATTTACAACTATCTGGTCATCTGGTAAATAGTACCAAAGGCTATTTCCAGTCTAACTAAGTTGATTTGAAAATATCATCATTTCACTCTGTGCCTGGAAGAAAAAATGTTAGCATAGAGCTAGACATATAATGCCAATTTTAAAAATCTTCATAGAGCTACATCTTTATTTCAGCCTGTCTCATGTACTTAAGGTAATGCATGAAATAAAAATGGTAATCTAGAGGGAATAGATATTATGAATAGTCATAAGATTGGCAACTAATACTTAAAAACTAAGCTTTACATTCTACCCCAAATTAGTTTGCATGTGTGTATATATAAGTGCACAAGTGTGTGTGTGTGTGTGTGTGTGTGTGTGTGTTTACAGGGAGAGAGAGAGGAAGAGAGAAAATAGTTTTGAGATTTCAAATTAAATAGCCATCAGAGTTTCTTTCAGCTCACACATTAAATACGTTGATCTAGAATCCAAATTTAGGGTTATCATCTGTATAGCATGCTGATTATTTACACAAAACATTGAAATCTCGAAAATAAAAATTTGTAGAAATACCCCAGTTGGGGGCCAACAGATGGTGTAGCGATTATGTTGCTCGATTTCCACACGGCTGACTGTGGTTTAAGACCTGGACCAGTGGCTTGAAACTCTAGCTGGACACGTGTGTGTGCATGCCCAAGATCCCAGAAGGAGAATGGAATGGAGGAGAACCAATTGCAACGTGGCCATCCCCGCTTTGGGGTGATTTCTCACTTTCCCTCTCACTCTCTCTCTATTTTTACTGTGAACAAACGTGCCTTGTGACAAAAACCTCTACCAGAAAACAAAACAATACTCATTCATACTTTTTCGTCTTATTTATTTCCCTTCTTTTTGTTCCTACCAATTTCTATTTAACAAAAGTATTAACTACCCTTAGTGAGTTAAGGAAGATATCAGGAAGGCTTTGACCTTGACTTTTTTTATTTTGTGTCAAAACAATCTACTACAGTTATGCTGCATATTCGTTTCTTTACAGTGTAGACTTTGCCATGGCCATGACTTTCATAGAGTAATTATTTTGATTAAGTTAGACGATTAAAGTTAGTCTTGCATGAGGAAAGAATACACTTGGGAGGGAGTGATGGATGGATTCCAGTCTTTGGAGTGTTTAGTTCTGCCAGCATTTTCCAGTTGAATGGAAATTCACCTCCCAGTTTGGTTTGAGTAACAGACAATGGATTGTCAGACTTGAATATTGTCTAGAAGAAGAGGACCAAGAAGGAAAGAAGACAGTGTAACTCTCCACATGTTCTTGTAATTTTTCTCACATTTTGTTTTTTGCTTTGATGAATAACATCATTACTAAAATAATTAATGCTAATTAATATCTGCGTCATTTTTTGTAAATGGTCGCTTAGCGTTACAATTAGACTAATTAGTATACAACATAGCTTGGTGACATGACAAATCACGGAGCATAACATGTTGACTCTTATCCATTATGATATATTAGCTAATTCACTTGCTCAATAATGACAAAGGAAAAGAGAGACATGAGAATTGGGCAGTCACAATAGTAGCAACTATTAGGCAATATGGCCACAGGTCAAGTTTCTTTTTTTTTTTTTGCCAAGTTCTTGAGTGCTAGATATTGTTGACATTTAATTTAATTTCTTTTCTTATTGGTACATCATAGTTTTTGATTGATACCATCAAGAATGAGATCATGAATAAAGAAAGAAAATGAAAATAAACAGTGTCTTTTACATTTTCCTGGATTTGCATATGCTATAGCCTGCTTGGTGTTTTATTTTTCCAAGATTATTCATGGTAAAGTTGACAGCTGTCTGCAATTTATTTTTCAGAACCTATGCGAACTCCAAAGACATTAAAGATTGCTGAAATACAGGCACGGCGCATAGCTGTGGACTGGGAATCCTTGGGTTACAACATTACCCGCTGCCATACTTTCAACGTTACTATCTGCTACCATTACTTCCGTGGTCACAATGAGAGCAAGGCAGACTGTCTGGACATGGACCCCAAAGCCCCTCAGCATGTCGTGAACCATCTGCCACCTTATACAAACGTCAGCCTCAAGATGATTCTAACCAATCCAGAAGGAAGGAAGGAGAGTGAAGAGACAATTATTCAAACTGATGAAGATGGTATGCTCATACTTTATTGTTTTAAAAGGGGGGAATTATATAACTAGAATAATGTAATTGCTTAAAATGTTCCCTCGATTACCCAATACTGAACTGGATTCTAAAATATGCTAAATTCTTTTAATGAGGTGAACTTTGGAAAGAATTTTCATTTAACTAAACTGAATAGTCTTCAGAGAAATATCCAAACTCTAATCTTTTTTCTATAAAGATGTAGAAGTGGCAACTTACTGGAAGCTTAAATAAAGGTATGTATTAAATTTTTAATGAGAGAGAGAGCATGCCGGAGGGAGGAAGGGAGAGCGAGAAAGAGACAGATAATTTTGACACAGTCTCTCAGCATTTGTGACCTTCCTGCTTCAGCCTCCTAGGTAACTAGCAACACAGATGTTCACCATTGCACCTGGCTCTCTAGGCGAGGCTAGGAACTGAATCTAGGCACCCACTGTGAGCTTAGCCACCATCCAGTGATGTCCCACACTTGCAGCACAGAAGCTCTGCCTAAAGTTACCCTTATCAAATATGCAAAAATAAGTTTTACTTCCCATGGCCCTAAAACATTTACCTGATACAAAGCACTTGATTAAGAAGTTTAGGTTTTGGGAACCAGCAGTTAACGTAATGGCTATGTCGCTGGACTCCCATGTAGTCGACCGCAGTTTGCTTTCCGGACCCGGTGGCTTAAACCTCACACTGGGCGCGTGTCCGTGCGTGCCCAAGATCCCAAGAGGAGGATGGAGCAGAAGGAATTGTGGTGTGACCATCCCCCCTGGGGGGGTGATTTCTCGCTTTCTGTCTCTATGTTTCTGTCTGTCTGGCGAGCA
>NW_006159583.1:761924-762412 GCF_000334495.1 Tupaia belangeri chinensis | reverse complement strand
AAAAAAAAAAAAAAAGAAGTTCAGGTTTTTCTTGCACCTTACAAAATAATAGTACCTGTTTTATTTTACTAAGATTTGGAAACAACACTGTTTACATATTCTATTTAGTTTTAGAATTTTTTTTTTGTGACTCCAAATATCAAAGGCTCAGTTCTTACTTTTAAATAGAGACCTCTATTACACATTGACAAGTTATCACCCTTTATACATCTTATTACCATACAAGTAACTGTACTGTATTTGACTTGATTTTTGTGCATGTTACTTCTGAATAATTAACTGTACAAACAATAATAAAATTAATATTTATGTAACTTTAATATGAATACACCTACTCCAGCATTATAGTGTGTCATTATATAAGTACATTTCCTGATGTATACAAAAAATTCTACAAATAATAATAGTGGAATTATAGTAGTAATACATGCTCTTGATATAAGGTATTTTATTTCAAAATTTCCTTTTATGAATGAGGCATGTAGGGA
>NW_006159583.1:759152-761893 GCF_000334495.1 Tupaia belangeri chinensis | reverse complement strand
AAAGAGGTGTATATAGTGAGCTCAGACTAGGCTAAACTGGAAGTCAGAAGTCATGAATGTTAAGTCATGGCTTTAATACCTCTATAACCTCTGAAAATCTCCCACCCAGCTAGTTCTACAATTCTAAATGAATGATTCAAATTAGGTTATCTTTAAGGGCCCATCATCTTTTGAAACTATCCCAAAATAGCTTCAGAGTGGGGTTACTAGTTTTTGTTTTGTTTTGTTTTGTTGAGTTTGCTATAGGATGTATGTGTTCACCAGGGAGAGAAAAGCTATCCCCCGGGGAGAATGACCATGACACAGTCTCTTTGCCTCTCCCGATCTCCCCTCAGGATGTTGGGACACACATACTCTCACCCAGTGGGTTTTTCACACTGCCAGGTGTGGGACTCAGACCCCATAGTTAGCCATGTGAGATTCAGCCTCCTTAACCACCATACCACCTGACTAGCCCTACCTTTCTATTGGGACTTCAGGAAACCGGATGTTTTCCGTAACTATTGGGTTGTCAGAAAAGTCATGATGTATTTTTGCATAGAAAATAAGTCATTTTTTTTTTTTGACAACCCAATAGATTATCCACCTTCCTTCGAGTTCTAAAATTTATGCTCAGATGTATCTTCTGGTGCCTATCAAGTATAAGGTCATTCTGAACTAGGTTAATATGCTATAGATTCTAGAAATAGTGCTTACCACTTCAGGCCCTCCCACGCTGAGAAATAGAAATGGCCTTGGTTGGTCCCATTTTGCCATTTTGTTGTTGTTGTTGTAAGCATAGATTTAGAAGATCTGAACATCTCTCATGTTATGAATTATAATAAATGTTGCAATGTCTTTGTCACGCTGTGTCTATAGACATTGTACCTATGTCACACTATACCTGTTTGTAGAAATGACTGTGCTCATATTTATGATTGCCTGCACTGAAAATTTACCAAAAAAATTATTTTTAAAATTGGTAATGTTAGACTCAGTTACATTTTTGTACATTAGCCAATCACCCTCTGACAATGCAATTCATTTTGATTTTTTTTTTGATATGGTTTATTAGTTTGCCTTTCGTTCCCACAAATAGGAGATAGTCAGGCTTATATAATCTTTTACATATTGCATTAACTTTTCAAATGCATTTTTGTGTACACATGACTAGATTAGTAATCAGGGAATGAAATGCTATGGAATTTAAATTATGCCCTAAATTGATCATACTCATGAATGTGCTGTTTATTTTATCCAGGAATAGTATGTAAAAGTAAAATGAAATTAACTGTATATTTTAACTTTCAATCCTAATTTCATTATTTTCCATTCTGGTTTTATTTTAAATTCTGCTTTGACATTTGACAAATTTTTTAGTTTTAACTGCATTAAGTTGGAAATTATTATTTCATGACATAGTTACAAATGAGTTTCTTCTACTTTGTGTTTTTTATTTTGTTTTATATGTAATATTAAATGATTGATGTACAAACTTTCTATGAAGTATTTGCAAATAACTCAACTTTCAAATATGCCTCTGTGAGCTTTAGTTTCTATGTAGAATACTTGATGTATCTTAATGTTCCTAAGAGGGAAAAGAATATCTAAATCATAATCCATTGTTGTAAAAATCGATGGATTATGATGATATAATTAAACCTGCTTACTAAATTATTGCTATTCTATATACATAGAAAAAGAATAAATTATCAGCCATTTAATAAAAGGAGATTATTTTATGAAAAGAATTCTGGAGACAGCCATAAATCCTAAGAGTAAAGCTAGAATGATTTCCCACCAGAACCCTGTGGTAGAAGTTATATTTAATTTATTGTATACATTTTTTTAATGCATGGGCAGGAATTCTTGTATAAGGTTTTGTTTTCATTTTTTATTTCAGTGTTCATAAAAATCAATGTTATGAAGTTAGCTCAGCAAAAAAAATCTAGTTTATGGACATTTTTTGAGAATATCAAGTTATTTTTAAATGTACAGTTATTACATTTTAAAGTCTGTAATGCTTATTTAATATAATCTTGCCCCTCCCATATTACATTTTTTCCACTCTTTTCCATTTTGAGAGTTATATTTGAAAAAAAAAAATTAGCTGAAACAGCTCTCATATAAACTCCAAGTAGGAGAACAAAAGTCAGCATTTGGTCTCCATTATAAGTTGTTGATGTGGAAATGAAAACTGACATTCCTTGCAGTCCGTACAATGCCATGATAATGGCTTTAGTAGCTTCATGTTGTATTTACATGAGTTATAACTACATAAAACATGGTCTGTATGTTTATAGACATCTTTATTCAGATCTGGACGTTTATTGAATATATTTGGTGTATGCCAGTTTTACCCCTCCCCATCTATTTATATGCACATTTTGTAGGTGCCTATATGTAGCTATGATACTCTGCTACTACTCCAGTTCAAGTAAGCGATCAGTAGTATGGCACTCTTTGTCCATAACTTGCCACAGACTTCTCCCTCTTAACAGTATGACCTATGATACCTGAGGTGACTCTTGCTGACAAACTAGAGCGTGTAAGAGGAGCATAGAAACAAAAATTCTAGAGAAACTGCTTTCCAATTCTAACATCCTTTTAATTTTATTTTATTATTTTTTAAAATCTGTCAGAGGGAGTATGAGCTCACCTAAAAGGAGAGCGAGAAAGCATCCCATATGGTGGATAGTCATGCCTCAGTCCCTTCTCCATTTCTTAGTCCTTATAGGTTTTTTTTTTTTTTTTTTTTGCTA
>NW_006159583.1:737643-758752 GCF_000334495.1 Tupaia belangeri chinensis | reverse complement strand
CTGCTGGTCCCTTTTCTTGGATCTTTATTTCATCAAAGTTTTATAATTTTTCTCATACAGCTCTCCTACATATTTTGTTCCTTAGTGGTTTTTTTTTTTTTTTTTTTTGGCTATAGGGCGCATGCACTCGCCAGACAGACAGACAGAGACAGAGAGACAGAAAGCGAGAAATCATCCCCCAGAGGGGATGGCCACATGGCAATCCCTTCTCCTCTATTCTCCTCTGGGGATCTTGGGCACACATGCACATGCGCCCGACGTGAGTTTAAGCCACTGGGTCCGGGACTCGAACCACAGTCGACTACGTGGGAGTCCAGCGACATAGCCATTATGCTAACTGCTAGTCCCGAGTCCTTATAGATTTTAACTCCATGTACATACACACACACACACACACACACACACACACACACACAGCATTTTTCTTAAGCTGCCAGGTCTGGGACTTGAAGTGCACAGTTGGTCATGTGAGATCCAGCCACCTTACCCACCACAACACTAGCTGGCTCACTACCCGTTTTTCATTATATAATTGTCCAAACATTGTAAACCATCCCGTTTTAAATAATTTGAAATGTATCTATGCTGTTTTGTAGTATTTGTAAGGCCTAATCATGTTGATTGAACAGAGGCAGTTATAATGCCACCAGATAAATGTTTCCTCGCTTAAGTTCTTATCCCCTTCTTCATATATGAAGGTGAAGAAATAACTTTCCTATAATTATAAGTTTATGTCATTTCAGTAGAACGAAACTACAGGTAGACCCTTGGGAAGAATCAAGATCTATTGCAGTCTTAGAATTACTATAGATTACACAGAGAGGCCGTAACTGTCCGTCCACTTTGATCAGCTTCATGGCCCGGGCAGACGCCATGGAGTACTCAAGAAGCAGGATGGTGGGGTAGGAAGGAGTAGATGCCTTTGGTTGACGTCATTCTGAGCATTCAGCTGACTGAAGTTGAGTGCTGGCTCTTTTCTTTTTACTGCGTGTTTCTTTCCTTTATGAACTTATTATTAATGTGCCAAATTATGTTGCCTGTCTCAGAGGTCATAACATCATCCATAGACTTCTTGTACATTGAAATAAATCTTCCTCTTTTGACATATCATTCAAAATTTCTTGATGCTGCTAGCCACGATGCAATGCATTTCCTTTGATCCAATGATTTTTAATTTATTTCAGCATTCACAAAGTGGCTGTATACTTTGAAACTACATTTCTAGATAATGTCATGTGTGAAGTTCACTGAAACATTTGATTAAGGGAAAATATTAATTAAAAATTGTACTTCTCCAATGTTAAGTTGATGTTTTCAAAAGAAACAAGTTTCTAAGACAACAGTTATGTATTCTACAACATTATCAGACTAGAAACTCTATATGAATAAATACTTAACTAGTCATTGAAATAATATATATGAAAATAAGATTCACGGAAGCAAAAGTATCATGTGCCTTGTATTTTGTGTATATCTGACACATCATGCAGCATTGCCACTGGGTAATGCCAGTTAAGTTACATTTACAAACAAAGACTGAAGTCTCCTCAATTTGGTTATACCTGGGGACACTTCAAAAGTAGTTACGTGGATTGATGAATTCTAAACAAGACTGATATTAAAAACTATTTTGATTCTTATCTCTTTAAAAAGTGAATTTTATTTAAAAGACAAAAGCAATGTCATTTAAACTTATTCATCTTTAATAACTTTTAAAACATTGTAATAATCAATGTAGCCCTTTTGTAGGCTATAGACAATAAATGTAGCTATAAAAATCAGCTTGACTATTAATGGACATTTCAATTTGATTCTATGTAATTTGGGTTTTGAATCCAATGAGTATTAACTATTATTATAATTCCATTATTTTCTGAACTTCGTTTATGGAGACTCTTTAGAGGATTATCCTAATCTTCAAAAAATCTTTAAGGGAAATACAACTCAATTCTAGAAACAAATTACAAATAAAATCTGCATGTTATTAAAAGTGTACAACAGAGAAAACTAGATAATTTATGCCACCCTCTAAAGTGATAGAATATTCTTTCAAGTAAAAATAACTTTGCATTTATCCATCTTCTGCTTTATAGCCTTACATATGTACTTTAATTTCCTTTTTACCAAAATAAAGTAAGAAAATGGTCATATGGTTGATTTTCTTTACAAAGACACATTTTCATTTCATTTTCAATGTTGACTTTCTAGCTTACATAATTTATATTTTGATTCCAATGTAGTGATTTTTATAATAAGAATCCATGTATTTGTAGTGCCCGGGCCTGTACCAGTCAAATCTCTTCAAGGAACATCCTTTGAAAATAAGATCTTCTTGAACTGGAAAGAACCTTTGGATCCAAATGGAATCATCACTCAATATGAGGTACTGGGAGATCAACCAAATTAATTGGAATGTAGGTTGAAGGAATAAAAGAGAGCAAGAAAAAGAAAAACGTAGCGAGAAATAATAAAAAAGGAGTAAGTGAGGATTAGGGGATTGAAACTGTTATTATTTCTTTTTTGTTTCAATTTACAAATACTTTGATTTCAAATTAAGTTTGAGAACAAATACAATTCTAGAACTTTTAAATTATGAAAATATATGCATATTTTAAAAATGTTTTTCTAGTATTTGAAAAGCAGAATTGTCCATCAATGGAAGTTATGTTATGTAAAGATTAAAATGATAATAAAAATACAGTGTGTTTGATGGTTATCATTTATAATCACACATAAAAATCTTACTTCTTTTAAAGTTAAAAAACTCACATCATACTATGATTTAAGAGAGGATATGGAGCATTTTCAGCATTAACTAGTTAAAACTAAAAAAAAAAAAGATTATTGACCTATCATAGAACTTCATCTTAATTTTGAATATAAGTCATTATCTTTTCAAATATGAGAAATATAAGATGCTAACAAGGAGAAATAAAAATATCATTTTAATTGCACAGATGAATAGTTCTGTTCCTGCTTGGTCAGTGTTGATTAGAGCTTAAATGCTTAAATTTCTAGTGGCTACTGACTGGATCATGGACCGGGCATCCCTGGCGCAGTCTTATATTTCAGGCTTATGGATAGGGGCTACCCTCCACAACAAAGGATTATTCGGTCCAAAATGTCAGCTGTATCCTTTTTAAGAAACCCCAGGCTCAGCCACAGTTGCACAAGTAGTCGAGTGCCATTGCACGATATCAGAACCATGTAGAAGACCCAGGTCTCCTACTCGTTCAAGCACTGCTTACATGAAATTTGTTATGTAACTCTGCCAAAGTATAGAATAATATTAACAATAAACAGTTATTGAACACTTTTTACATTCATAAACATTAAAGTACACAAGTGTAACATTTTGCATTTCTGCATGCATATTTAAGTGTGTTTAGTTGGTGTTTTTGGACAGAAGAAAATAGATGCATGTTGGTCTGGTCAGTATACTCTAAGTAGATCTGTGGATGGAAGGATAGAGTACAGAATGACAGAAATAATAGTGCTAAAATGAAAAGAAACAGAAGTAGAGATTGACTTCACAAGGATATTCTTGCATATTACCTTATTTTAAAGGGGCTTATTTACAATTTATTATTATGACTTATACTGCATATGTAATAGAAAATGTATTTCTTAAAACAGGTTAGCTATAGCAGCATCAGATCGTTTGATCCCGCAGTTCCAGTGGCGGGACCTCCCCAGACAGTATCAAATTTATGGAACAGTACACACCATGTGTTTATGCATCTCCACCCTGGAACCACCTACCAGTTTTTCATAAGAGCCAGCACAGTCAAAGGTTTTGGGCCAGCCACAGCCATCAATGTGACCACCAATATCTCAGGTATTCAAATAAATAAAATGCAGTTTGGGTTATTTGTGTTTTGGATAATCACATACACACTGAGTATAGTTTATCTGACTTATTGAACCTTTTATATTTATGTTTAATTGAAGACACTTTAAAGAATTACTTGAATACAAATTATTATTGGTTATACAAGTATGTCCAAACCTGAACACATCCCTTATTTAATTGATGATGGTACTTTTAAAAAGTGCGTTATATCTTTATTAAAAGTCTTTCAAAGTTCATTATAAATGCTAGTAAACCTTGTAAACTTTGAGTAGTTGGTAATTACTATGGTATCAATTCTTTACTATAAATAGATTTTATGAAAAGAATGGTAAAAGAATCTCATTCAAGCCAGCCATTGGCATGGTAGTTAAGGTGGCCAGGTCCCACATGACCAACTACATAATTTAAGTCCTGGACCCGGGGTCTTACAAAACACACCAGGCACATGTGCATGTATGTCCAAAGCTCCAAAAGGAGGAAGAAAAAAAAATCTTTGCTCCAATATTATATAGTACTACATACTGTGCCCCATTTTCCTTGACATTTTGATCATTTTAAGCAAATATGGCCTTGCCTTTTCTCTTAAAAATCACATATGAATGCACCTAAATTTCAGAATTGGGACTTGTGAGAGAACTTTAGGATAAGAAACAAAATTAAATTTCAGGTTCATTCTCTTCACAATTTTATAGTTTGCATTGGACTAGACTGCTTAATATTATTTTTCCTTCAGTCAAGTCATCAGTTGAACCTGATTAAAATCTTGCTAAATATTATTCGTTAATATGTCCTAACTCTACTCCAGTTTATTCAATATCATTTCTTATTTACTAAAGGATTGCTGTGTACGACACTTGCTCAATGTTTCCATCATGACCACCATAGTGGAAACAGTCCGGAGAAGAGCAGTACTGGGTCTCTCCCTATCTGTCCCAACATAAATGGCACCACTTCCCTGGGAAGAGCTCCATATGCCAGTCAGTAACCTGTGCTCCCCAGAATCTGCTCGGTCACCACCTTCCTACCATCCCATTGCTGATTTGAAGGTCTCAGGAAACCAAACCAAAGGCATCTGTTCAGGATATTTGCAATGTGAGCCATAGGTCACCAGATGATTATTTCAGTTTCAGCAGCTAACGCTGGCTTTGTAATGTCTGAAGCTTTAGGTCCCCAGGGCTAACATGCAATGGCAGATGCTGTGTTACAAAATAAGGTACATTGTAGGCAATCTGAGTGTAAATAGATTTTTCCTGAGTTAGGATCATTTTTTTCATCCAGACATACATTTCTGTGAATCTATTGAACTTTGTTTTTTCGTCATTAATCACTCTTATTAGCTCCAACTTTACCGGACTATGAAGGGGTTGATGCTTCCCTCAATGAAACTGCCACCACAATAACTGTGTTGTTGAGACCAGCTCAAGCCAAAGGAGCACCTATCAGGTAAGAGGGGGAAAATAATAGTGAAAGAAGAAAACAGCTAGTAGAGAAATGGTATCTCATGATTGCTTATCAGCCTATGAAGTGGTTCATTTCTGAGACATTCATTTGACAAGTATTCTCAGGGAGGTTTTATTTTTGTGTTTTTGTTGATTTGTTTTTCATTTGGACAAAGCCTGCACTTAGACCTGTAGTTAAAAGCAAAATTCGCAGGAAATTTCTGAGCTATTCATAAGCTGAAACATTCATTGCTCTGTGGTATTTGATTTAAGAGCATTGCCCTTCTTCCCCCTCTAGTCCCATTTCATTTCACTTCCTTCGTTGGTATCTATGGCATATGAGCTTTGAAGATATTTGTCGGAAATAGGATGAGAAAATAACTCTTGTCCCAGGCAGTAAATCAGTTATGAATAATTTCATAAGAGTGATTGAAAAATAGGAAGCTTCGAGAAAATAAGAGCAGAAGAATTATAATGCACGAAGCCTATGTGACCTTTTAATTCCTGAGTTGTTTCTTATCAGGAGTTCCCTAGTAAATAATAAAGTTCAATGTGTCATTTTCATTATCTTTTCAATATAAAAACCTTTCATACTACCTACTTCTCCCCGTCCTTCAGGAAGTTATAAGCCATGTCTTTTTTTTTTTTTTTTTTTTGCCATGTCTTTTTTTAGGGATTGTGTTGAATTATTCTAACCATTTTGATGTTTGCATATTTGTAATTAAATAAATATCAAAATCTCAGTTATTTTCTTTGAAAACATGTATACTTTGTGAACATTTTGTAACCAAACTTTAATAGAAAAATCAAGGCACAGAATCCGTGTAGGTATTTCATAATTGAGTTATTTCAGTTTGTTTACCTGTTCTCTCAAAAAATAAAGTCAAGGGGTTTGCAGGTAATGTAGTTGTGAAAGCTCTGGACCTCCCACATAGCCGACTGTGGTTCCAGTCCTGGATCTGTGGCTTTTTTTACTCGCTTTCTCTCTCTCACTGCCTATCTCTGATAAGCACATGTGCCTATAGGCCAACTTTTAAAAAAATAGCAATAATAAATAAAATAAAGTAAATTTTAAAGATTAATAAGTTTAATCCTTTTTCTATGTGTAAAATGAATATAGTCAACCTATAAGCACATATTGAGTATTCAAATAAAGGACTAAACAGTGTTATAGAACATCACTGTTAAGAAGGAAAACTTTTTCTTAATATAGTATACTCATAATAGGACGAGTCTTAAAGAAAGCTCTTAAGTCCCTTCTGACTAAAAATCATGGGTATGCTGCACCAGGAGGAGAGAGATGGCTGAGTGTACTTACAATATAAACACTGTGAAGCACTGGCTACTTGAAAATTCAAAGTAAGTACATAGTGCTACTCATGAATCAATGATCTGTGAGTGAATCTGATTGCTGATCCAAAGGAAAGAGAGAGAATGCCTGCACTTAACATCTTTTTCTATTGACAAGTAATCAGGGTCATTCACATGCTCCTACCTGTGATAAAATTTACTTTGTAGGTGTTCAGTTCTGCTACTGCTATTTAAATGAACTACCAGCTACTTGCATTTATCTTTTTAAGAGTTAGGTATCTGAGTAAATTCAGCTTTACTTTCCTTAAGTCGGAAACACACTGTATTGTTATTATTTTATAACTATTCTGTATAACCTATCTTCCGTAACTCTTACTCAGTTCATGGTTTCCACATATTTGACCCTGTGTTAAGTATCAGGTCCTGTTCTAGGTATTACAAAAGTAAAGATAAAGTGACCTCAACAAAACACAGAGCTTCGGGACCAGCAGTTAGTGTAATGGCTATGTCGCTGGACTCCCATGTAGTCGACCATAATTCCTGTCCCGGACCCGGTGGCTTAAAACTCACACCAGGCGCTTGTGCGTGTGTGCCCAAGATCCCGAGAGGAGAATGGAGGAGAAGGGATTCGGTGTGGCCATCCCCCCTGGGGAGTGACTTCTCGCTTTCTGTCTCTCTGTCTCTCTCTGTCTTTCTGTCGAGCGCACGTGCCCTTTAGCAAAAACTTCTCAAAACAAACAAAAAAACCACAAAGCTTCTGCCTAGATTTGTCACAGACTATCACAATCATGGTAGTGTCAGCTCCCGTGGCCTAGTGGTTAAGGGAACACTACCTTGGTTCAAACAGAACCGTGGTGGCCTGAAAATCATGCTGGCGACATTTGTGTGCGTGCCCCAAATTTTGACAGGGTGGAGAAATGAAGGAGAAGATATAGCGGCAAAACCACATCCTATTGGGAAGTGCTTTCTCTCTTTCTCTCTCTCTCTTTCCACACACAAACAGACACACACACACGCACACACACACACACACACACACACACACACACTCTGGCAATTAAAAAAATGCCTTTTAAATCTTAGTTTATCGCTGGTATTCAGAAATTTTGCTCAGTTAGTGAATGTGCTACCGATAATACATTTTAAAATAAAAAAAATTTCTTCTACTTCATTTACCTTTATCAAGTAATTTTTTATTTTTGGAGAGGCTTTTGTTTTTGTTTTTGTTTTGTTACAGGGTGCGTGCGCTCTCAAGAGAGAGCCAGAAAGCGAGAAATCTTCCCCCCCACCCCCGCCTCCATGGGGGATGGCCACACTGCAATCCCTTCTCCTCCATTCTCCTCTCGGGATCTTGGGCATGCACACACACACGCACCAAGCGTGAGTTTAGACGACTAGGTCTGGGACTAGAACCACGGTCTGCTACATGGGAGTCCAGCAACATAGCCATTACGCTAACTGCTGGTCCCAATTTATCATGTGATTTTTAAGGGCCAAAACTTTATATAGTCTGAACTAATGGTTGTGCAAAATAATCTTTGATAATTATGTATACTCTTTTCTCTGACACAGAAATGCCCCGCTTTGAATTTGTTGGCAAGATGTTTGACCTTTTCTGGAATTGAGCCTGGTGGCTGAGAACTCCAAATTGCACACTGTAGGAGATTAATGCTCAAGAACAAATTAATTAATAAATAAAAATAAATCCTGGAATACTACAAGAAGAAATAATTGAATGATAATATATTTTTAATTTTTTTATAATCAGTTTTCCTACTAGGGAAAAAAATCTGTTTCTCAACTGATATTTGAATTCCTTCAAGTCCATCTTTAGTTTTTTGTGGTGACTTGCCTTGCTCACCTACAGGTGGGTGACAGATGGCAGGACCAGACTGGTCTAGTCAGGCAGCTTGGCGTCAGATGAGCCCGGCCTTCTTGCCCTGGTAATCTTCAGTCGAGTCATGCTGTCCTCTTTCCTCTGACCATATTCCTACCTTCAATCTCCGTATTGGAAACTGACTTATCTAGAAGCTTATCTGCTCTGGTACCCTAATTTCTTTGAGAAACTTTATTTTCTAATTTGATATGCTCATTTGCATAACACCAAAATTATGGTCTGCTACCTGAAAACTTTGATTCCCGTCACCTCCTTTAATTGTACTTGAAATTATTTGACCAATTGCTTCTTTATTTATGTTGACCTACCACAATTTCCTCTTGGTTGTGCTCAGTGCCATTTCACTCTATGACCATTTCCCTACCACTTCCCCTCCACCTCCTCACAAATGTCTGTATGCCACCAAGCTAACCCTCCTGAGAGCATCCAGTGATTAGCTTGTCTGCGGTCATATACTCTAAACACTGGATTCTGTCCTTCCCTGTTTGATAACATCGCTAGCCTCTGTCAGATTGCATTTCATCAAACATTTTTCCCAACTCTAGTGGAAATACACATTCCGTCTTCCTGATCTTCCGAATGGCAAGCAAACCATAACTATGCAATCATCTATCAGAACAACTGGGCTATCTTTGTTATAAAGAGTGTGCATATTTGGCTTAGGACAATTAAGAAAGCTAAAATCACCAATAGTTTCTATAAATGTGTTTATTCAGTACCATTCTATATGTACCAGAAGCTGAGGTGGATACTTGGGTTAGAAATCCACATAAGATGATTCAGTATGTGCCCATATTTGAAGGTGATAAACTTATAAATCAGTGACTGGATACGAATAAAATGTGATTAAGTACAATGACAGCAGATAAAAAATATGATCTTAGTGGGACCAGCAGTTGGCGTAATGGCTATGTCGCTGGACTCCCATGTAGTCAATACAGTTCGAGTCCCAGACCCGATGGCTTAAAGCTCACACCGGGTGCGTGTGCATGCGTGCCCAAGATCCCATGAGGCGAATGGAGGAGAAGGGATTGTGGCGTGGCCATCCCCCCTGGAGGGTGATTTCTCGCTTTCTGTCTGTCTCTCTCTGTCTGTCTGGCGAGCACACATGCCCTATAGCAAAAACCTCTGCAAAAAATAAAAAATAAAAAAAAGTGATTGTGGAGGTGAGTTTTGAGGAACAGACCTGAGTTAGTGCAAGGGTGACTCTGACTAGAGAAGGGAGAGTTAAGGATGAGGAGGAGTGACAGCAGCTAAAACTGGAGATATAAGCAGGGGCTAGAACAAGAGGCTGGTTAGTGACAGCCTAAAAACTAACCATGACCACAGAAGGACTATATGCAGGAATTATCATGGGCAGTTGTACATTTTTAGAAAGAGCACTAATAGAAACATAGAAACTGGACTGAAACTAATCCAGGCTGAAGGTTGGAATGCTCCCAATGAGAAGTGCTAATGGGCCACATTAAGAAAGAGCAATAGTACCGCAGGCAAGTCTCTGCCTTCTACACAAGGTTTTCAGTAGGTAAGATGTATGATGCTTGGCAGGAGTGGAACTGGAGTGGAGGCTAGGTGCACGACAATGGTAGCTTATATTGTCGAAGTGATAGCAGAATAAAAACTTATCTAAGAACTCAAGGTATGTCTATTGGTTATTAAGTAATAAATATTTTTAGTACTGCTATCCTAAATGAAAAGAATGCATGATCTATGGAATAAGAAGATATTTTGTGTATTTTGCCTATGTTGCCAGTATTTACACTGAGTTTTATTTTCTAAGATATACCATTTGCAGAATAAACACCAGAGTAAACTCCAGTTCTAAATAATATAGAAGTCAGTGTCATCAACTACTCCGTCTTTCTGTCACCCGTAAAGACTGCCTCCCTGTGCTAATCTAAAACATGTATAGCAAAATCTTGGCAAGTGTGGTTCTTTGACAAAATTAAGTTTTGATTTTATAATCATTCCCAAATATGAAAGTTGCTTCCTGACTTAACTAGAACTTTGACTCTTCTTACCAGTTTTTGGGGATCTATCCTTATAACTGTCATCACCTGACAATCATTACTATGATTCATTAAATGGATATTTTCCACATTTAGAATCAATTCCTAAAAATACATTATTCCTTTTCTTTTTTTCCTGAAAGGAATATTTTCGTCATAAATTAATTAAAATTCTAACCTGAAGAGGTGTAATTTTAAATGATAGTGAATGTAATGTCCCACTAAAATGTCCCATTTATTAAAAAATTGGCTCAGTGTAACTGTTTTCAAAAGATGAAAGTAATAGCAGAATGTTATAAGAACATATGCTGTATTAAAAGGCATCCTAAAAAAAAATTTACTGGGAGCTAGAACTTGGTTAAAGATAGAACTTTTTAACGTTAACGGCAGGATTTGGAACTTTGTTGATTCAGGAACTGATAGTTCCTCTTACATAAATAGGAAAATCATGAGAGAGTTGGCATGTGTGTTTATGATAGAGACGAGGGACTATGATGGTCTCCAGGGAAAATAATTCAACCTTTGCTCTTATGATCAGAATGCTGGCAGCGGGACAGTATGAGCAATGGCAACTATGGAAACTTCAGATGTCTGTTCTGAAGAGGTGCAGTAAAACAATGGAGTTAGGAATTTCTCCTGAAGCTTTAAGGAAACATTTTAGAGGAAATATGAGAGAATTTTTATTGTTGCATAATTGGTATTTTGCTCTCATCAAGAAGCTGTGCAAGACAAAATTATAGCTAAATTCATAGTTGATTTACTTCTAATGAGTTTAAAAATTCATTGTAGACTGTTATTCTTAATTTTGGGTTCAAATCTAACATTTGTAAGTCTTAAATCAGGAAGACTATCTACCATATGTATCATATAATATCTTTTTGAGTTAATGGCAAAATCTCCTATACATGTTTTCTTAGTCTTATATGTGAGCAGAACTTGTATGAGAAGTCATCATTTGGCCAACCCCAAAACTAAAAATGACTGCATACTAATAATGCTTAATCAAGTTAGATTAAAATACAGTGAAATATATCATTGTTAATTTTTTAAACGTAAATCACATTTTCAATATCAAATGAAGTTTCATGATGTTATATTGATTTTAACTTAATTATAGTAATATTTTAAATTTTTAATTAAAAGGGTTGAAGAATATATGAAATATGGGAAGAGTGAGTAAAAATGTTAAGATGGCTTTGGAATACTGTATTTTTAATTTGTAGAGTACTACGCTCAAGTAATATTTTGATCTAACTAGAGTTAAGTACCATTAGGTAATTAGGCAAATACAGGAGTGAAAAAGCACAAGGCCCATTTAATGCAATCAGTCAAATCACTCCTAATTTGATTTCTCATGTTTTATTTTCTGTTTTATAATTAATTTGTGATGATAAATAAGAAAGTAGCAAGTATGAAAACAAATTTATAATAGTGGAGATGTGGTTGGAGAACAGCCTTTCAAACTGAACAGAGAACAAAAGATAGCTTATTTTAAGCATGAACTTAATCATTTATAGTTTGGGGTTCCATCCAAGGTTAGATGAGATCTGTCCCTATAGTAACTTTTGGATAGTTTTGCAGTTACTTTTTGCTAAGTGTAAACACTTTTTAAGGACTTACTATGATTACAGTTGATCTCTGTACAGATTATACACATGCTGTCTTCATGTGCATGAAAAAAGATAAAATAGATGCACTAAGTGATGGGTCTTGAAAGGAGCTGATTGAAGACCGAGCCCAGCTAATGACAGTAAAATGCCACAAGAGGATTTTGAACAGAATCATTACATGGAAATACACTTTTCATATTTTCAGTATGCTGAAAAAGATAGCATGCTGAAGAGTGTTCTGAAAGGAAAGATAGCATTATAGCAGACAGGCATGTGCCAAGATTTTAAACTGGAAAGGGTATTTCTGGGTGATGTGATAGAAGAATAATAGTATAATTTTAGCTTGGTTAGAGTGTGAAGGCAAAAGAGAATAAAGAAATGACTTAAGATGACTCTGAAAATCTGTATCTAGGTAGCTGTCTCAGTCACTTTAAGTGCTTACCATGGGCAATTACAGATTCACAAATGGAGATTTTAGAGAGAGTATTTGGGGTTTTGTGGTTTAAACCTGTATCAAACTTGAGAGGGGCAAGGAAGCATTCTAACAAGAACTTAAGACATTTCAAAAAAAGAAAAATAAATATAAGGACCATAAGAAGTGGGACTTTTTTTCATCTCGATCCTCAGTGCCTGCATGGTAACTGTTCAATATATAACTGTGGAATGAAAATGAGGAAATGAGAATTTCCTTACTGAAACATTATGCAAATGATGCTCAGAAATTTTGAGGAGAAAAGAGTACTCTTTCACAGAGAAATATAAAATATCTTGGAGAGTTGTAACTAAGCAAAAACATCAGTATAAAAGGCAAAAACAATTTATTAATTCCCCAAGTATTTATTTAAATGTCCATTATCCTAATTTGAAACCATACTTGAATATGAAATGTGATGATTTTTATATCAATTTGTGGAGTTGAGTATAGTTGGGGTTGAAAAAAATCACCCAAAACAGAGCTGAGTGTTATGAAGACACGGCTCTTGGCAGGGTGTGGAGTTGGATGGGAGGGAATGGATGGAGATCTAGCTATCTCTGCTTCACTTTCTGTGAAGTCAACTAAGGCACAAAGAATATTTCAGAATCTGCCAGGAAGCTAAGGTTCAGAAGTCTTTCTGTCTGTGTGTTAGTAGTCTGCTTGGGCTGGGTGACTTACACAATAGACATTTATCTGTTACAATGGTAGAAGCGGGGCAGTACAAGATCTAGATGCTGATAGTGAGTTCTTTGTGAGGGCTCCTCATGGAAACCGAAGTCCTTTCCCAAAGCCTCTCTCATGTTCAGGGTTTGGGTGTAAACACATGAATTTTAGGGCACCCACCCCTTCAGTTCATAAAAGTATATTTTAAAATAGAGAAAGAATGAAATAAAGCTCATGGTGTAAGTTTTAATGGGAACTCAATTTCTCTGTCTCAGTTTCTTAGTAGTAACAAAAATATGACATTTCCTTTCTCTTGTGACCAAAGAATAAATGAATAATATTAGTAAAGAAAAGATGTATACAAGCTTAAATTCCATGCCAATAGAGTATTAAGAAATATGTATAGTGGGACCACCAGTTGGTGTCATGGTTACATTGCTGGACTCCCACATAGTTGACTGTGATTTGAGTCTCAGACCTATCAGCTTAAAACTCATGGAGGCCATTGTGTTTGCCCAAAATCCATAATTCTGAAAGGAGAATGGATTGGTGTGGCTATGCTGCCAGGGGGCAGGTTTCTTGCCTTTTTTTTTTTGTCTGAGAGAGAGAGATTTTGCTGTAGGGTGTGTGTGCTCACTAGAGAGACAGAAAACGAGAGATCACCCCCTCCCCCCAGGAGGGATAACCTTCTCCTCTTGAGATTTTGGTACATATGCTCCATGCGTCCAGCATGAGTTTTTAGCCACCTGGTCTGGGACTTGAACCGCAGTCAACTTCATGGGAGTCCGGCAACATAACCATTAGGCAATTTGCTGGTCCTGTTGGTTTTTATCTCTCTGTCGCTCTCTGTCTCACCAGCAAGAGTACACCAAAAATCTCTCAAAAAAAAAAAAAGTGGGGAAATAATTTTCTTAATGTATGTTCTTATAAAAACATTCCCAACTTGTAAAACTGAAATAATTTCACTTTCATTTCATTGGGAGTGATGCCAAATCAGAAAGTTCAATCCAAGGTGTTGATTTTTTTGTCTTTTATAAAACCACACTTGAGATTTTTACCCGGAGAACAGATTGTATGTACCTTTTCTCCCTTCATCCCTCCCCAGCACTGGCAGTTTGCTTTGCTCTTCATAGATCTGGAGAAACAAAATGTCTTGTGTGAAGTAACCTTAATTTGGAATGTAGAATCTATGTCAGTTCAATAGAATTAATAAACATTGATTGCTCTCCAGTTTTTCTGAATTTATCTAGGTTTCTATTGAGGCAGGAAATAATTTTCAAGAAATAATGTTTAAGATGATTGCTCATTAGGGCAAAGTGTAAGGTTGGGTTTGGAGAGGATGTATGATTGTAGGTGAATATGGATGCACTCAGAGGGCATGCAAACATAAACATATAAATACCAATTATAAATTAAAAATGAAACAATAAGGCTAGGTTTGCTCAGTATAACATATGTCAGCTATGTCATCCATTTGTTCTTTCTCTGGGGCTATCCTTATGTAGTTCCTGTATTTTAAAATTGATAAACACCTGCGTATGGAAGGTTCAGAGAGCATGCATCATATCAGAAGCACTCTTAGAAAGTTAGCAACACAGCTTGGCAGGGGTATAGAACATGATGTAGTACACATAATTTGTGGGAAAACACTTCTGTCCTAGTTACTTGCTCAAAGAGTTCCTGACATTAATATAATTTCTGTTCTCTTGCTAGAGAACAGGAGATTGACAGTAACCTACAAGTTTCTTAGCCACATTTTAATGGAAAATAGTATCTTGAATAATTAGGAATAAAAAAATATTTGATTTATAAATTAAATTGTAATTTAATCCTTTCTTTTAATCGATGGCTCTATCCTTTCTCAAGAGAGTAACTCTTTTAGTCTATGAGGGTCTTTTTTTTTTTTGGTGGTATTACAGAATTTATATTAAAATTTTGTGCAGATTCTGAACTGTTTCCATTTTAACAGAGGTAAGTTCAGTTTCTCATTCTCTCTTCTTCCCTTCATTTTCTTTTTTGGTAGTTTCTTAAAGAAAATACTCTATTCTTGCTGAAGATCCATTGAATAGTGACTGTTTTCCTCATATACAATAGAAGGAGCATCTTAGCCTAGAGACTCAAAATTGAACATGAGACCTTATACATGGTTAATTTATAAGCTACTACACTGCATGTTTTCATGACATTCGGGCATTTTGAGACATTAACATATATTAATAATATATAACACGTTAATATTAATATCAATTTTCCTAGGTATGTTTTATCTAACAATGTTTTATCTAAAGCTTTTCCTACAAAAAATATTAATAGAGCAGTTTCAAAAATGTATAAAAAAAGAAATGACGAGAGATCAGGCAATCTTTATTCAAAAGTTGGCACTATTTATTTTTTTCCTTATTCTCCACTATAAAATAACAGCTATGGTAGAAAAGTTTTAAGACTTTTACAAAAGGTATTGCAAGGTTTAGGTTAGAGCTTTAATAGGCCAGATGCCATCTGTTTCTACAATTTGTAACATTTTATTATTAACCACTCCAGACGAAGGAGGCCGTCTATTTTGGTGGCGAGGACAGATTTCTGTCCATCTGTGCCCGTATTGCCGCATGTCACTTGTACTTTAGATCTGCGTAGCTCTGAGCCCATGTCGATGCCGTGGCAAGGTCGGGAGGTGGAGAAGCCTGTCAGCACGTTCTGTCTCTGAGGCTGTGACGACTGCACACTGGTGCTTCCAGTGCCGCCCTGAGGCAGTCGCTCTGTTGGGCCTCGGAGCTGGGCCTTCCTTAATATCATTTCAAGGGAAAATGTTCATTTTAGACATTTGAAAATACTAGACAAAGAGCTTAATCTATCATGTGTCTCTGGCTAATGTCAAAGAGCTTATTAGGTGACACATTTCTCAACACTGGACGATACGGAGCATCCTGTGGTGGTTTTCTTCCTGTTTTCAGCTCTCCCTCACGACGTCAGTGGTAGGGCAGCGGGGAGCAGAAACTGTGTATGATTGTATTGCAAAACAGCTGAAAGGAAAAGCACAAAGGGTTAAGACTGACTTGAAACAAATATTTTTAAATATGGCATGTTAATTTGAAACTTCCGGTTCCTTCATAAACAACTTGCTGTCTCATATCTCTTTTTTCCTTTTCTTTTTTTCCTTTTTTTTTTTTTTTTCCCCATTGGAGAGGTTTTGCTGTAGAGCTCCTGTGCTCGCCAGAAAGACAGAGAGAGACAGAGAGACAGAAAGCAAGAAATCACCCCCCAGGAGAGTTGGCCATGCTGCAATCCCTTCTCCTCCATTCTCCTCTTGGGATCTTGGGCACGCACGCACACGTACCCAGCATACGTTTCAGCCACTGGGTTCAAGACTCAAATCGTGGCCGACTACATGGGAGTGCAGCGACATAACCCTTACGCCAACTGCTCGTCCACTGGTTCATATCTCTAACTAGGTACCTTTTTTCCCTTTTTCCAAAAGTGCTTATCAGATTGTTGTGGAGGAGCTACATCCACACCGAACCAAGAGAGAAGCCGGAGCCATGGAATGCTACCAGGTTCCTGTGACCTACCAAAATGCCATGAGTGGGGGTGCGCCCTATTACTTTGCTGCAGAACTGCCTCCAGGCAATCTTCCTGAACCTGCCCCATTCACAGTGGGTGACAACAGGACCTATCAAGGCTTCTGGAATCCCCCTTTGGCTCCACGCAAAGGCTACAACATCTATTTCCAGGCAATGAGCAGTGTGGAGAAGGTGAGCTTCCTCTGAGATTGCTTTTTCACTGCCTTGTGGAAAAGCTGGAGTCGAATGTTATAAATACTCAGCAACATTTGTCAAGGTTAAAAAAAAAAAAGAAAGAAAGAAATCGATGTGCAGGGGTGGTGGGTGGTGTTTCTGTTCCTAGCCATGTGCACAGTTCTAGGCCTGCTGTAGGGTGGAGGCGGCTACCAGTTAGATTTCACAGGACCCTTGTTTCCTAGTAACTGCTTGTGCTGCGCCTTGTCTGGAAAGCCCACAATAGCAGTTGTGAGTAAAATGATTGGAAAGTAGGTGTGCTGCAACTGGGACTCCACCCCCAGTAAATATTGCGCATTGTTCTGGCTTCCTTGCTCTGCTGCTGGCACACTTCAAAAGATTAAATTTACTGCAGGATAAACAGAGTGCCTGTTCCACAGCAGGCTAATAAACCCTTATAAACTTTCCAGGGGGTTCAAGCCAAGCAGTAAATAACAAGTAACAATCCTCTGATTACAAAGTAATAGGACGCCTGTGGTATATCCGACAGAACCTAAACAGAAGGCCTCTGGGCGGCACCTGTGTGCTGTGGCATTGCGCAAGCCCGCTTCCTGTTTCCTCCTGGCCCCTCCTTTTCCCATCTTGGACACAGTCACTTCCGAACACCGCTGCTGATCCCAAATGAATATGGAAGAGGAAGACACAGCAGGAAGTTAGAAACTACCATTGGTTCCCTATGGAGGGAAACAACCTGGCCTTTTGTACCTCATACTGTTCTCATTGAAAGATTTTCTTTCCTATAACTTACTTTATTTATTTATATATATTTGGCAGAGGGAGATAGGAAAGAGAATGATGGGCGTACGAACTTCTGCAATTTAAATTCCAGGAGGATCATGACATTTTTATGGGCTCGTAGCTATGCAGGAAATTTCTGGGTTTGTATAATTGAGTCCCTGAGGTGGCACCTGGGAGGTGATGTGACCTGTGTGCTGCACATTCGTGTCAGTCACATTGTGTCACACACCAGTCTAATTAGAAGATGGAGCAATCCATGTGCATTTCTGCAGGGGCCGTGAGAATGTGGGGCTTGATGAGCTGCTTTTGAATGTGAGCTTTATTTTTCTGCTTACCTGCGTGGTTGGATTATAGTAGATGGAAAAAACTAAGTGCCACAGCATCTTCTAAGGTATACTCCAAAGCCAGAGGCAGTTCAAGAAGGCTTGAAGAAGCGCTTTTCTCATTCTAGTTTATCTCTGTATTACTGGAGTCTATCGAGGCAAGTCTGATGTCCACATCCCATCACCACATCATTCAGTGCCACTGGTGTGACTGGGCTGCTGAGAAAACACAATGCTTTGTAGGGTCAGTTGGTAGTACAGTGGTAACACATCTGCAGCCCAACCCACCCAGGAAGATCTGGAGTTCACTTCCCAAAGTCTCCCTGTGCACACAGGGCGAGGCACGTGTGCCTCTGGTCCGAGCTGGAGCAATCACAGTGTGAAAACCTTGTTAGGTTGTCTCTCTCTCAATCTCATGAGAGAGAAATGGATAAACTTAAAAACAAGAGAGAGAATACTTGGAACATTATCAATCCATTCTAGTATAAAGTAGCATAAAGGTAAAAGAAAGGTTTGTGTTGGGCTTTTCATCTTTGGAGAGGTGAGAGTTTCCAAATTAACTTTTGTTGTTTGGTCTCTTGTAGAAGAAGAGTGTTAATGAATGTCTGTTACTTAGAAAGGATTTTTCTCTGACACCCCTTAAAGGCTCTGAAACGAACTTTCTCACCTAATTGTTAATATGTCTACAATGTAGTTTAATCAAAGTACAGAGTAACAACAATGTATTGCTCGGTTGTCATGACAAAAAGAGTTTTAAAATTGACCAGGCTCCCACCAGCAGAGGCTGCTAATGCCAGCAGAGAGTTAAAAGCCATTACTTTTAGGAAATCAGAATCTGTCTAGGTCTTTTTGAGAACGTGAAATAATTTCTTGTAGCTTACTATGAAGGCCTTTAGTCACAATGAAGTAATAGAAGTGCAAGATTTTATTTTTAATTACTAACTCACCCCTCAATGCTTTATTTGCTTAATTAAAAAATGGTAAATGCTTAAGAGCAGATTATAAACTCTTGACTTGTCAACGTGTATCAGTGGAACTGCTCAAGATGGAGTTATAAATGCATCTGGAAAACAAATAGCCTCTATTTTGTTCACAGTCACCTTTTCCAACCTTTTGTGTATTCAAAGACATACACTGAGTGAATGAAGCCTGGGAGGAGATGGGCAGGGGCCCAGACATACCTGGCAAGGACTGATCTCCTACTGCCACCTCACATCATTGAAAAATAACAATAGTAGTTCTTGTTCTTTCCTATTCCTCCTTCTGCTTCTGCTTTCTCTATCCCCTCTGACTAGCCTGAAGAGGAAAATAATCTAGGCTGAGAAATATTTAACTCCTAACCGCTTAATTGAAAGGACTGAAAATTATACTGCAATTGTGATGCCACATTTTGATGATTTTTCTAACGACTGTTATTTAGCTCTTTAGTCAAGCTATGATCCAAGTGAGTGTATGTAATATTCAGCTTCGGTCTGAGTGTACAACTATCCATTGAAAATTAAACTTATGTTTAGATCTGCCATGGATTAGCTTTATAAGTACTCTCTCTCACACATAGTCTAAGTACAATAAATGAAATAGGACACTCTATTACTTTTCCCAGACAAACTAACAAGGTGAAACAGATATCTTTAGAAAATACTGGAAATTTTTTTTGAAGTTTTGTTTTCGATTAAAAGAAGTTCTCAGGATATATATTTTTTAAAAAAAGTTTCCTTAGTATTGTACTTTGGCTGTTGATAATTCTATTTTATGTTCTCAGGTTGATCTTCATTAATAGCTATAGTTTATGAAATAAGAAACATTATCTAGACTTTGACTTTTTTTTTTTTTTTCATTTTTTTCCATCAGGAAACTAAAACCCAGTGTGTACGAATTGCTACAAAAGGTAAGAGGTTTGCTGCTGCCTTATTTTTTTTTTTTTTTTAGCTCCATTCACCCTTCTAAAATGAAAGAGCTTTGTTCCCTGCCTTAGGGCTAATTAAATGTGGCAGTTCTATTACAGAATATTTGTAGAAGGCCCAGTTAGACTGCCAGCCCAGTTCTCTGACTCACTGGGTGTCTTTAACATGTAATCGGGTGCTACTTCCCACCCTCTAGTACTCCACTGAAGGAATCTTGTTATGAGAACAGGAAGGATTTAGAAAACCTTAGAAGGGCTTACTTCTGCCATTTAGCGTCTGAAAGGTTTTGTGCTGCCGATCACCCGATGTATTAGGAAATGTTCAGCAATGGCAGCTCAAAATAGCAAGCTGCTTGTTTAAAAACCTGTTACTTTTTCTGGTAGACAATCAACCATAGTAAGAACCAAGGTAGTTCATGCGTTTATAAGGGTACAGGTGTAGACGCTGGTCCATATCTTCATTAATACTACAGTTTGACTGGAAATACTTATTATTATGATTTTTTAAATCAACGAATGTCCAAAGGGTAGATCTATGATAACCCATTGCCAGGACAATGCCTGCTGACCTCACATACCATATCATGGTTTATTCGCCTACTTTGTTTGAGCAAAGACCCAATTTCATTATTGAATGTATATTTAAGAATTTGGAATGGGGGGAAATCTCCTGCAATCTCTGTGCTTATAATCCTTCATTTAAGTTATTTGATTGAGCCTGGAGGGGAGAGAGAGCTACTTGGTGTAACAGGAAACAAGAAAAAGCTGTCTGCATTCCTCTGCAAAGGATTGGCGCTCTGCGTGGTTTGCTGCCAGAATGAGTATTAGACCCACATTCATGAGCAGTGGTTGATTCATTTGGGGTAAAAATGAATGGCCATATTCTGTCTGTGCTGGCATCATTCCTTTCTTCATTTTTCTCCATCTAATCATCAATCTGCTCAATTAGCATTTGTGTTTTGCTCTTGCTTTGTGAAGGCAATAAAGAAAGGCTTTCCCCTGGGCTCCTAAAGATAATAAAGAAGCTTCACAGAAGAGAAAAAATACACTTGTTCAATTCAAATATTAAGATTCATCATTAGCATAAAAAAAGCATC
>NW_006159583.1:716452-737314 GCF_000334495.1 Tupaia belangeri chinensis | reverse complement strand
CATAAAAAAAGCAGCTCTTAATGAAGGTAAAGAGGAAATACATACAGATGCATATGGGGTGGAAGCATGTGTTTTATTTTAAGAACATAGCTTGTGATGGGAATTAGAACTGAAATTTTTAGAAGACAATAGCAGGCAGCATTTAGGTGTGTATCCCTAATGCTTTTCTAGACTTAAAATAGAGCTAGAAATGTGAAAGGGTCTCACATCAGCCTCTAAGAAAATTCTTTAGATTTGATGATTATGTTTTTCTATAAGTGAGAAAACATAGTTAGAAATGATTCTACTATTTTAAGTTGTCTTACTCAGTTCTTTAATTATTTGCTCTTTTGTGTGAGCTCTTTGTCATTTTTCTCCCTCTCCCAATACAAATAAAATTATGATGACAAATAGCATTTGTTACTTAGACCTTAGGAGGGTTGAGAACAGGGAAATGCAGCTTGCAATGTAGCATAAAATATTTGCTAGAAACTCAGAGGTAGTAACAAAGAATTCATTGGGGTAGTTTTTCCTCATTTATTAATCTAACCTTGTTGTACTTCTGGACCTGAAGTTGATAATGGAGTTTAGTGAATAAGAGAAAGTACTCTGATTCTGGACTCTCTGAGTTCAAATCCTGACTTCATCCTTTATTTGTTTTTTAACACTAGGCAAATTATGTAAGCCTTCATTCTCAAAATAAAAATATTAGCGTACATACCCCTATTGTGAGTATTAACATAATGTGTGTGTGTCTATAAATATATATAAAATATATTTTTATATTATATTACATATATATAAAATGCTTATATAATCCTGAACATATTGTAAATATTATATTTGAATAGTGTCAAGAATATTGTAAATAATAAGTGTACATCACTGTTGTCATTGTAATTACAAAGAAATAAGTATAAACATACAGCTAAACTTTCATGATTGGCATTAGTTAAGAAAAATACTCAGATTTTGTTTTGTTTGATTCCTGTCCAAATCCAATGTATTTTCTTCTAGGACTATTTAGCGCTTTTCCACATAATGAAGAATACATGGAGTTATTAAAGTAGCATCATTCTATTGCCCACCTACATTTTCAACTTCAATCATGCAAGTATAGTCAGCTTTAGTATGAAAACTTTCAACAGAAAAATAAAAAGTTTTCTAACAGGGCATTTTGAAGACATACTTAATAGTCCAACTAGCATGACCGTATTTAGCAGGAAGGGCCATGAAAGGAATTTCTAGGGAAGGAATAATTCAATATTTCACAGGTGTATACCTAGGTAAACATTTATCACATTATATATGTCATACGGGTTCACTTTGTTGTTATATGTGTATGTAGGTAAGTACATAAGATATTTCTCAATTACAAAAATAAAAATAAATAAAACATTAAAAAATTGCATGACTGTAAGTAGAAGTAGCACTGAGTTCGGAGGGATGTCTCTGGAGATTGGGAAGCTTCCAGAGCTGGCTTCATTACAGCTTTCTGAGACTTCCTGAGACGATAGGTCCTTCATTCCCCGAGGTGTTTTGAGTGAGCACAACAAACTTAACCAAGAATTCCTGGGTAGAATGGACCTTTCTGCATCCTGGATCACTCCCATGGGCGAGTTCTGTGTTCCAACCCCAATCATACCCTTCCTTTTCTGAGCTCTTTCAGCAAAGAACTTGGTTTTCTGGAAAACCTGGTATCCCTCTATAAGACATCCCAGTTTGTAGTGGCCTATTACCACACAGATTTCCTTTCCCGTTCATGTGTAGTAGTGTGTCTCATATTTTAAACTTAAAAATGAATGAATGCCTTCTTTGCCAAGTTTGAAACCACAATTTACTAACTAGATTTGTATGTCATTATATGCCAGGGATACTTAAGTAGGGGATGAGACTCATATTGTCATTTTAGAGATAATAAATATTTGAACTGGTAATTGAAATTTAAACTAAATTTAAAGTAGATTTTTAATATTTGATCAAACTAGTTACAGCACTGTGTGCTATTCTGAGAGTTATCAGAGAAGTTTATATCTGAGTTAAGACACATCTTGTGTACAACTAGAGGTTTTTTTTGTTTGTTTGTTTGTTTGTTTTTTATCCTCTAAATAGGCATTTGTATTGTAATATATATTTAGCTTTCTAATACAGGATCAATTTTCCTAAACTGAGACTATTTGATTCAAATTAAAAGATCATTAAAAATATATAATCTATAAACTAATGTGAATTGAGTTGAATTGAATTTGAGTCTGTCTGTATATCAGTTTTATTCAAATGTGAGTATTAACATAATGTGTGTGTGTCTATAAATATATATAAAATATATTTTTATATTATATTACATATATATAAAATGCTTATATAATCCTGAACATATTGTAAATATTATATTTGAATAGTGTCAAGAATATTGTAAATAATAAGTGTACATCACTGTTGTCATTGTAATTACAAAGAAATAAGTATAAACATACAGCTAAACTTTCATGATTGGCATTAGTTAAGAAAAATACTCAGATTTTGTTTTGTTTGATTCCTGTCCAAATCCAATGTATTTTCTTCTAGGACTATTTAGCGCTTTTCCACATAATGAAGAATACATGGAGTTATTAAAGTAGCATCATTCTATTGCCCACCTACATTTTCAACTTCAATCATGCAAGTATAGTCAGCTTTAGTATGAAAACTTTCAACAGAAAAATAAAAAGTTTTCTAACAGGGCATTTTGAAGACATACTTAATAGTCCAACTAGCATGACCGTATTTAGCAGGAAGGGCCATGAAAGGAATTTCTAGGGAAGGAATAATTCAATATTTCACAGGTGTATACCTAGGTAAACATTTATCACATTATATATGTCATACGGGTTCACTTTGTTGTTATATGTGTATGTAGGTAAGTACATAAGATATTTCTCAATTACAAAAATAAAAATAAATAAAACATTAAAAAATTGCATGACTGTAAGTAGAAGTAGCACTGAGTTCGGAGGGATGTCTCTGGAGATTGGGAAGCTTCCAGAGCTGGCTTCATTACAGCTTTCTGAGACTTCCTGAGACGATAGGTCCTTCATTCCCCGAGGTGTTTTGAGTGAGCACAACAAACTTAACCAAGAATTCCTGGGTAGAATGGACCTTTCTGCATCCTGGATCACTCCCATGGGCGAGTTCTGTGTTCCAACCCCAATCATACCCTTCCTTTTCTGAGCTCTTTCAGCAAAGAACTTGGTTTTCTGGAAAACCTGGTATCCCTCTATAAGACATCCCAGTTTGTAGTGGCCTATTACCACACAGATTTCCTTTCCCGTTCATGTGTAGTAGTGTGTCTCATATTTTAAACTTAAAAATGAATGAATGCCTTCTTTGCCAAGTTTGAAACCACAATTTACTAACTAGATTTGTATGTCATTATATGCCAGGGATACTTAAGTAGGGGATGAGACTCATATTGTCATTTTAGAGATAATAAATATTTGAACTGGTAATTGAAATTTAAACTAAATTTAAAGTAGATTTTTAATATTTGATCAAACTAGTTACAGCACTGTGTGCTATTCTGAGAGTTATCAGAGAAGTTTATATCTGAGTTAAGACACATCTTGTGTACAACTAGAGGTTTTTTTTGTTTGTTTGTTTGTTTGTTTTTTATCCTCTAAATAGGCATTTGTATTGTAATATATATTTAGCTTTCTAATACAGGATCAATTTTCCTAAACTGAGACTATTTGATTCAAATTAAAAGATCATTAAAAATATATAATCTATAAACTAATGTGAATTGAGTTGAATTGAATTTGAGTCTGTCTGTATATCAGTTTTATTCAAATGAGTTTTCTTTTGATGGATTCTGTGACAATCAGTGGTTTCTTATTCACTCAAATGGCTACTTGTTAGAGTAAATAGGAAGACAATTTAGCTAAAATTCTCTCTTCAACCTAATCACTGCCATTCTTATAAACTATATTGTGTATCTACTTTGCTCTTGAGGCACTTAAATTTCATTGTGAAGGACCTAGTCTAATGATTTGATCATAATTAAAGAGAATGATATATTAGAGTAGAGAATCAAAAGGAAATCTAGCTATTACCTCTTATTACTTAGATTCTAAATGTAGGACATTATGATAAGATATTAAAATTGTATTAAATGTCATGAAATGAACATAACTCAGTGGCATAAGATTGCACCATGTTTTGCTAATGAGAAATTGACTTCATTGATGGATATCTTTAAATTTTACAGTTAAAGTAAAAAAAAAAACACATTTTACTTCAAACATTTTTTATGATTCTCTAACATAAGAATGGAACTTCAAATTAAAAACTGATATCAGCCAGCTCTGGTGGTGTGGTAGTTAAGGTGACTGGAGTCCATCTTGCTGACTGACTACACAATGAGTCCTGGACCTGGTAACTTGAAACACACACGCTGGTTTTGTGTGTGTGTGTGTGTGTGTGTGTGTGTGTGTGTGTACTCCCCAAATCCCTGGAAGACAATGGGCAGTCCCCCCCGAGTGTGATTTCTTACTCTCTCCCCCTTTTCTCTCCCTTGCTCTTGCTCTGTCCCTCTATTTCTCTCTGTGGCAAGCACACACATCTTATAGCAAAAAATTTTTAAAGGGGTATCACTTATGTTATTTAGGGCATTTATCTTTCTTGACATTTTGAATTTTTCTAAAAGTTGGTGTCTGTTCTCTCATAACTACCATATATCTGGAATGCCCTGAGTCTAAGTGATTTCTTCTTATTTTACCCCAAAATGAACACAGAAATCTCCCTTTCTGCTCACATTGTTATATAAGTGGGCTTTCCCCTATCATGTTCCCGAAGAAATAGCCCAGTCACTGAATCGGAAAAGATATGAGTGGGGGACCTTCACGGGTTCATGCTCACTGTTTTCATCCCAGTCCCTAAGTAGCTGAAAGTTAAATTTCTTTGCTTTAAACTTAAGTAGATTATGACAGTTTGCATAGGGAGTATTACTATACTGATTATGTCTGACAGGATGATTGTAATTAGGATGCTGGGATGTAGAGAGAAATGGAAAAGTTAGAACTGACGTGAAGACAATTTAACCATTTTAATTTGATGGAAATTAAATTGCTTCAAGTAATGACCTTAACCTGTTATCAGCTGAAAAGCAGTCTAGAAGCACATTTCACTTATTCCCAAATCCATAGGAGAAGGAGGATGACATTAATGTCCAGGTGGATCACACGGTCACTATTATCTGCAGAATGTAGAGAATTTCTAACCTAAAGTATAAAGCTTAATCACATACTTGAAGGAATCTAGAACAACAGTTAGTAAAACCAAATAGAACTGGTAATCCTTTTCAGAAAGGAGTTTGAAGTGAGTAGTTATGTAATACCCAAAAATCCATAGCTCAACTGCAACAAATGAAACAGTATTTTTAGATTAATGCTATTTGTAATAAATTTTTAAAAATTGGAGTAGGAATGTATCTGATGAGAGAGAGAGAATATTTCTACACCGAAAAAATACTCAGAAAAATAAATTTCCCAGATGTTACTAAGGCCTCTGATAGAGTTATAGGAATTAACACTGTATAAGAATTGGTACAAGAGTGGACAATCTGACTAATGAAAGAGAAATTCCAAAAACAGCCTCACAAACATATGTTCACCTTATTTTTGACAAGATAAAACTGTTGGCAGGAGGATTAAATTTTCTTCGGTAAATGGTGCTGGTTTTCCATATGTACATGGGAAACGTTATATTCTGACCTGTAACTCACGCTGTATAAAAATCATCGAGCTGGGATCAGCAGTTGGCATAATGGCTATGTCACTGAACTCCCATGTAGACGATCGCAGTTTGAGTCCCTGACCTAGTGGCTTAATCTCAGGCCAGGCACGTGTGCGTGCCTGCCCAGGATCCCAAGAGGAGAATGGAGGAGAAGGGCCATCCTCCCTGGGGGGTGATTTCTCGCTTTCTATCTCTCTGTGTCTCTCTGTCTTTCTGGCAAGTGCACGCGCCCTATAGCAAAAAATCTCTCAAAAAAAAAAGTCATCGAGCTAAATTTTAAAGATTAAAGGGAGACAGATAAGAAGAAAACAGAACTTTTTATAAATGTTAGAATAGGGAACGATTTCTTAAACAGGTAAAAATGTACTGATCAAAAAGAAAAAATGGTGGGAACCAGCAGTTAGCGGAATGGCTATGTGGGTGGACTCCCACGTAGTCGACCGCAGTTCGCGTCCTGGACCCGGTGGCTTAAAACTCACTCCGTGCGTGTGTGCACAAGATCCCGAGAGAAGAATGGAGGAGAAGGGATTGCGGTGTGACCATCCCCCTAGGGGGTGACTTCTCACTTTCTGTCTCTATGTCTCTCTCTGTCTGTCTGGCGAGCGCACGTGCCCTATAGCAAAAACCTCTCAAAAAAAAAAAAAATAGAAAAAATGGTAAACTACTTGAGACTCTACTTTTATCAAGATACTATTATTATAGTAAAATGCAATTCATAGAGAAAAGATAGTTGTAATAAATATATCTAAAAAAAGATTCATAGCAAAAATTTATAAGAGGGCCCAGCAGTTGTCACAATGGCTATGTTGCTGGACTCCCATATAGTCGACCATTGTTCGAGTCTTGGACCCAGTGACTTAAACTCATGCTGGGTGCGTGTGCGTGCGTGCCCAAGATCCCAAAAGAAGAATGGAGGAGAAGGGATTGTGGCATGGCCATCCCCCCGGGGGTAATTTCTCGCTTTCTCTCTATCTCTCTCTTCCTGGCAAGCGCACGTGCCCTATAGCAAAAACCTCTCCAAAAAAGAAAAAAAAAAAAAAAGAATCATAGACCATTATGTTTATTCATTACCCCTTCATACTTTTAGTCTTCCTACAGCCTGTATATATGCAGTTCAGGATTTAAAACTCTTGCATAAGAAAGTAAAAACAGGTATTTGAGTATATTTCAGGCATGGGAAAGGAAAACAACAAAAAGATTTTACTGAAGATGAAAATGAGTGATAACATGGATTTTATGGACTGTGGGAAGTAGAAGAGTATTAAACAGAACACGAGGAGCAAACATTGGGAATATTCTGTTCATGAAAACCTGACCTTAGATCTCTCTTGTGGAGTACTCTTCACTCACATTAGCTATGCACTGAGCCAGTGCTGACAAATCATAGAAATTAGCAAGGAGAAAGTGAGCGAAAAAGGAAGGGAAAGCTTCACAGAGGCACCTGTGGGCACCCCAAAGCCATCCTATTATGCTTAGAATGAGCATGAAATTAAATGAAGAAAAAGAGAAAAGGAGGAAAGAAAAGGCCACACACTCCATCTTTTTTTTTTTTTTTTTGAGGTTTTTGCTATAGGGCGTGTGCGCTCGCCATACAGACAGAGAGAGACAGAGAGACAGAAAGCAAGAAATCACCTCCCCAGGGGGGATGGTTACGCAACAATCCCTTCGCCTCCATTCTCCTCTCGGGATCTTGGGCATGCACGCACACTCGGCGTGAGTTTTAAGCCACCGGGTCTGGGACGCGAACCGCGGTCGACTACGTGGGAGTCCAGCGACATAGCCATTACACTAACTGCTGGTCCCCACACAGTCCATCTTGTCTGCACTTATCTCAGGACTAATTCCAGCATGAGAAGGTATATCTCCTGCTCAATGGAGTCTTGTCAGGAAAAGAGTCCGAAGTAGCTGAGGAAATGTTTAGGTAACAATCATGCCAAATGCAAAGACCTGAAGAAAATGACAGAGAGATGAGTAAAGGAAAATATACGTGTGTGTGTGTACATGTATTTATATATATATATATATATATAGAGAGAGAGAGAGAGAGGGAGATAAAGAATAAACAAAAAGGAAACTGGTAAGGAATTTAGTAATCTTAAATCAGTAAATATTTAGAACGAACGTATGTGTATACATATATTTATATACACATGTGTATATATATACATATATATATTTATATACACATATTTATATGTATATATATATGTATACATACACACACACACACATATATATAGAGAGAGAGAGAGACAAATATGAAGCATAAAGGAAACTGGTAAATAATTTAGTAATCTTAAATTGGTAAACATTTAGAACCCAAGAAAGATATCCACTTTCTACCCATCACTTAAGTTTCAAGCCAAGTTTAATAAAGATGAAGGCTGTTCCATGGCCTAGTGATTAAAGGACTCAGATTTCGTATACCCTGAGGTTAGAATCACAGAACCTGTGTGTGTGTGTGTGTGTGTGTGTGTGTGTGTGTGTGTGTCTGTACATCCCGAATCTCAATAGAATGAAGAAATGCAGGAGAATGAATTGTGGAGTGACCATGCCTCACTGGAGCATCCTTCCTCCCTCTCCTTACTCTTTCTCTCTCTCTCTCTTTCTCTCTCTGGCCAGTATGCTGGCCCTCTAGCAAGAAAGAGAAGGGAAAAATTTACAAAGAGGAAAGTAAATATCATAGGCTAGTTTACCGTAGTTATTAGTTGTAGGACCTTTGTTGGTTAAAATATTCCTTAATTTTTGCTATTGTTTTACCATATGTTTTCCTCATTCTTTGACAATTTTTCACAAGTGCTCCTGGGAATGTATACTTTAAAAATTGGATTCTATTTTACCTTTGTCAAAATAA
Source organism: Tupaia belangeri chinensis (assembly GCF_000334495.1). Taxonomy (NCBI): domain Eukaryota; kingdom Metazoa; phylum Chordata; class Mammalia; order Scandentia; family Tupaiidae; genus Tupaia; species Tupaia belangeri. The sequence goes on along the minus strand of NW_006159583.1, from coordinate 728,709 downwards.
ATTTGTAACTTTCTTGTTAGCTAAAGATCACGTTTAATTCTTTTTGTTTGTTTGTTTTTGTTTTTGTTTTTGCCATAGGGCATGTGCTCTTACCGAAGAGAGACAGAAAGAAGGAAAGTGAGAAATGACCCTGGGGTAGATGGCCACACCACAATCCCTGTCCATTCTCCTCTCAGAATGTCAGGCATGCATACACATATGCCCAGATTTTCAAGTTGCTGTGTCTAGGAATCAAACCATTGTCAGCATTGTGGGAACACAGTGCCTTAACCACTGTGCCACCTGCTGGCCCCCACATTTGATGTTTTAGAGAAATTGGTTTTTAATATTGAAAGTACCAAAAACACTTGTAAATATATGGAAAGAGTAAGATTGTTATGATAGGATTTCTTTCAATTTTTGAGGTTATGTATTATGCGTCCGCATCAAAGGATTCAAGGATTTAATTTAGGAGATTATGAAAGTCATGCAGTCTCACCGTTACCTCCTTGTAGAAATATGAAATCCTTTAAGTGTTTATCTAAAATGTCATTTCATGTCCTCGCGGCCTGTGGTACACAGGAGCTTTTATTCTCCTAAGTACTGTGTGAACGTTAAATATTAAAATACGGGAACCGTGCCTCTTCAGAAAGAAAAGGTGGAGAGCGTAAGGAGTGTTTGAACAGCGCTAGCCTTGGATTCAGTCAGTTCCAGATCCAATCACTTCATCTGCCATTTTTTAGCTTTTAGGCCCTGAGCAAGTCACGTGATGCCTCTGTGTCTGTATTGTAGGTACAATGGAAATGGGGTTGAAAATAATTTCTAGGACTGATAAAACAACAGTGCTAATAGATACGAACCTTCTAGTAAAGTACCTCGCGTGTGAGATATGTTCAGTAGATGTCTATTATAATTCTTGTTGCTATTGTTGTCATTATTGATATTATTCACAATTTGTGGTTGAAAAGCTAAGGAAAGGATTTTCTGGAAGAAGGAACATATTAAAATACACTTTTAATGATGAATATTACTTTGACAGCTGGAAATGAGAGAGAAGGTAATTCAAATGAGAAGTAATAAGGTAGAACAAAAGCTATATGACTAGATAATATACTGTACATCTAATGAATAATAGTTTTCTAAGTCTCATTTATGTGACTGCAGAGAAAGAAAACCTAGAAAGTTTGTGTTCACGTTTTGTAGGACCTTGAATTTAAAATATATTACCAACACAGAGTGAATTAGTGAAAACTTTTGAAGAGAAAGCAATTTAATTTTGTATGTAATATTTTGGGGAAATAAAAGAAAAAATCATGTCTTCATATATAGATACAGATACACACACACACACACACACACACACACCTCAATCTGATGTATTTATGTGTGGGTATATATACATCAGATTGATGCAAAAAATACTAGAGGTAAAAAACGGGGGGAGGGTACTGCAGTTAAATGCCTAGCATAGTTCTTCTTCCTTCTTTGCCTTTTCTCTTCTCTGTCCTCATTTCCTGAAGAGTTCATCCTGAAACCACTGGAGTGGAGCAGAGCAAAGAAGGATGCACACAGGCAGGAGAGGGCATGGCCCATGACCCAGCAGAGCTTCAGAGCTGGGCAGGCAAGGGGAGGAGCCTCACAAGGGGACAGCTGGACATGGCATGTCAGAGCCCAATCTGCCTCAGGGGGTCAACTACATGGAGAAAATGAGCCTGGTGGGGCACAGGACTTAAGCAAGGAAAGGAAATTATCCACAGGTTGCTGTGGACTACTTGGGGATTTGGAGCCAAGGAAGGTCTGTACAGTGGGCAGTTCAGCATGGAAATCAGAGCCCAGACTGGGACAAAGTTGGGGGGAGTTTTGAGGGGACACAGCCTGGTTTGGGGCATTAGAGGCTAAACAAGGTGGACAGCTTGGGTTGGGGATGCCATCGTCTGAGTGGGGCAAAGAGGATGTCAGCACTGGAAGGGGGCCTGCCAGAGGGTTAGTCTGACTAGTCTAGATAAATGGGCATTCACAGAGACTGGGCCATGTGCAGGTGCCAGAGCCTGTGTGGAATGAGGAATATTGTCACTGGGAAGGAAGTGACAGCAGAGATGACCTCTTTCTCTCTCTCTGCTTCTTCCCAAGGGAGATGAATCACTTGACAGACATTTTTCCTTAAACTTCTCTGCTGGTGTTACTTGCCTTCTGCCCCATATCATAGATTCAATCGCAAAATAATTAATATTGTTTTAAATACTTCTGAATTTGTTAGATTATATTACTAAATATATATGGGAAAGTGAGAGGTGTGTGTGTGTGTGTGTGTGTGTGTGTGTGTGTGTCCCATAGCTCAGTCCACTGAGGAGTTGGGATCAAAAATACCCTGTTAGTAAACACCCATAACATACTAAGCTTGCTGTCTGAAAACCATTGTTGAATAAGAGGAACTGCATCTCCTTGGCAAAATGGCTAATTCAGGGGTGGAGCAGGGAAAGGACAAGATGAAACTAGAACATTTTTGGTTGTTTCTATTGTTTCCTACATCCCCCCCACACACACACACCCTGACCACCGCCAGAAAGCAAAGAAATATTTTTAAAATAATGGAGACATATCAGGAGGATGTAATTGCCAGTTTAGGGGGACTCCATTGACCAAATGGAGGTCACTTTGAGAATAAAAATAAACGACAGTGGTGATGGTTACAACATTGAATAAATGGGAAATCACCAGTCCTTACAGATGTAAATAAATATGTGTAGAAAGGTAGGTGAGAAACTAGCACTTACACAGTTTCAAAGTGCCTTCTCATCAAGCTTAGTCATAACTAAAATTAACTTAACAGTTTCACCTGGCAGATGCTTTAGTGAAGCCATCAAGGTGAACAGCATCAACCCTGGGTGGTCACTGTGGCTTACCACCAACACACAACAAAAACACAGCTTCACTCTTGTGATTTTCCCGCCAAAGATGCATAACCTTTATTTTGTCATGAGGAAATATCAGAGAAATCCAGATTGATGGCATTCTACTATGTAACTTACTAGTGGTCTTCAAAAATGTTCAGGTCATAAAAGTGAAAGGAAGTCTGAGCTGTTCCAGACTAAAAGACACCAGAAACACATGGCAACTAAATACAATGTGTGCTTCTCAATTGGATCATTTTATAAATGATATCATTAGGACAATTGTAAAACTCGAATGGGCAGGAAATTTAGATAATAATAAGAATGCGTCATTACAGTTTCCCCATGTTTGATGTTTATTTTGTGCTCTACAGGAGAATATCCCTTGTTTGTAAAAAATACTCACTAAAATATTCTGGGCATCGGGTTAGCAACTTATTCTAAATGCTTAGTTAAGGAAAAAAAAATTTGCATCATGTTTTTGCCAATTTTCTGTTAAATTTGAGTTTTTTCAACATCTAAAGGAATTTTAAAGCTGTGATACTATAACAGATGGAGGGGATTAGAGATTAAGTTCCAATAGAATATGGAGACTTCACTAGAGAATAGCTACCATGCCTTTGTATGAACCTACTGGGAATGAGGGGAGACCTGAATATGATGCTGAACCTCTGTCCTAATCCAGCCTGCTAGGAAGGTATTCAGTCATAGAGACTAAGGAATAAAAAATAAAGGCTGAAATTTTCATTTTTATTTGTATTACATTTTAGAAATGTCAAGTGTAGGAATACCAGAAAACATTTGATGACAGAGGCAATTGGCAAAGTATGAATTAAAATTTGGAGAATTTCTGCAACTAGAGAATTTAGACTTAGAAGCTGTGAAAGTGGTAGAAACCCATGAAAAAAATTATGGAAAAATAAGAGCTGCTAGAGCACACCCACACTAAGAAAGTGGGAGAAAGAAAATGAGGTAGAAAAGAAGCTAAAATAAGAGTTATCAGATTGAAGGGTGTTAGCAGTGGAGTACCTTGTCACATAACTGAGGAGAGGACGGAAGATATTTTAGAAAGGGGATTAGATACAGTAATCATTTTAAGCATCCTAGAAAAATTGAAATCAAATAATATTGAGTAGAGGAAACTAGCTTTGCACATAAGGGTATCTATGGTTGAGTTTGGGTAAGTGAGCATTCAATAGGGCTGTTAGTCACAAAGATGATGTGTTTGTTAGAAGCAAGACTTGAAGGTATTATGGAGTGAGCAAGAGCTGAGAAAATGAAGGAGTCATGGGCACTCACCTTTCCAGAAAATTTTCACTGAGAGGAATGAGATTACTGGAACACGAGTTTAGGAAAAATTATTTAGTGTAGTGGAGACTTGTGCATGTTTGCTTCTCAAAGAGGAAATATCAATGGAGCCACAACTACTGATCATGTATAAGAGAGAATAAATTCCCAGAGGAATTCAGATAGACTTAAAGAAATGCAGAAATAGACCTTTTAAAAACAATGCTTATTATTGGCATATTTGAACCTGTGATATGCAGCAGAAGGGCAAATGACACCAGTAGAAAAATTAGGAGAGAAGTCTAAAGTGATCCATGTCAACAAATTAGAGGAGGTCCTGTCAGAAAATACAAGTATTAGAAATGAAACTGAAGACCAGAACATTTTTTTAAAAGTCTAAATTATTAAATAATTTAAAAGCTAAGGATAATTAGCATACATATTGGAATAATGTGATCATTCTGAAACATTTTAACACATCGGAAACATTCCAAAGTATTTCCAGAATGATAGATTTCTTGTTTCCTGCCTTCTTGGAACCTACACCTGATAAAAACAAACACATAAAGGGGATATACACATTGGCTTTCCTATTAAACAATCATGAGTAAACCTCTTAATGTTTAAAATAAATGGTGATGTAAATGTATATTATGAGATAAGGAGAGTGGTACTCTGGCTGTTATGTTCACTGCAGTCATTATGCTATCTAATTCTTCTTTAGGTAAGATATCACTGAGAAAATATGCATCAGGAATGGGTTTCTATGTTGGTCAAATCTGTCCATTAAAAAAAATCAGACATTTCCTTTCATAAACACTATCAAATTTGTAACAGATGTAAATTTATTTAAACATAGCACTTAACGTGATAGGTTTTCTTTCCTTCAATTTAATGAAATGTGGCTATTTCCATCACACTGCCAAACACGTTCTCAGGGCATATAAATGGATTTTATTCCAAACTTCATTTGAAATTGTTTGGCAGAGAATGTTGGACCAGGAGCCATTGTTTGACTTACTCTGATTTCACTTGGCTATCATAATTCTAGTCATTCATTTTGCAAATACCCACAATGTTCTAGGCTCTGGATTGTGAATAAGTAGAACAAAACCCTTGCTTTATGGAACTTAAATTCCAGTGGATGGTTATAGACCAGATGCAAACAAATATCACTATGTTGGGGCCAGCAGATGGCGTGATGGTTAAGGCACTAGACTCCCACATGCCTGACTCCTGTTCAAGTCCCGGACCTGGCAGCGTACTTTCTCACTTTCACTCTGGTCCAATTAAAATAATTAATTAATTAAACAAATAGCAATACTTTTCTTTTTTGAAGAAAAGTAAAATAGTAAATTGTGGAGAGATGGGAATTAATGAATTTGGGGGCATTGCTGTTTTATGTAGTTATCAGAGAAAGGCCAGTGAGGTGATGTTTGAACAGAAACCTGAGGAAAACAAGAGAGTGACCCAGTGGAGGAGGAACATTCTGGACAGAGGGAACATGTGCAAAGACCTTGAGCTGAATATGTCCTATCTGCCCAGACAAGGGATCCCAGACCAGAGGCTGAATTAGATTGTTTAAAGTCAGCTGTTCTCTAAGTTAAACTTGAGTCATAATCACCTTCGGCTATGTTAAAGCAGATTGCTGGCTGACAGCTTCATGGTTTCTAAATCAGTAATTCTGGGGAGAGGGCCCAAAATTCACATTTCTAGAAAGCTTACTGCTGTTGCTGATGGTCAGGCATCCCAAGAGAACCACTGGGACAAATCTCATTCACCTCTGCCAATGACTGGCTTCAGGTTGTTTATAGAATTTAGTTTTAGCTGGGGAAATGAAATCATTTCTCTAGAGGCTGAGTAAATAAGAGGATTCTAAAGCCTAATATATACATTAATTCATTTAATATCAATTTATTCATTTTTATGATAAAGCTAAAATTGGCATATGATTATGAAAGATTTATAGACTGAAGTTTATATATATATTTTTTTACATATTCTCACACTGAGAATGACCTCATGTTATTATTTATTCAGATTATTATTTATATTAGGCAATGATGATTTAAGTCCTTTCTCACCCCATTACAAAAATTCTTGAGTTGAGGCTAGCCTGAATTTTAACTGTGTTTTCTAATATTAAGGGGAAAAACATCACTTATCACATATGGAATATTTTGTCCAAAAGAAATTATAAATTATACAAATATTGGTAGTATTTTGTTTACTTCCTTTATTCTTAATTGCCTTTTGCTATCTGCTCAGTAACCATGTGATAAAAAGTAGGATTTTTAAAAGCATTTCTTTATCATTTTAATTTTGTCTTAAGCTCCTTTTTGTCAGATTTTTCACTGGTGCCCTTTTCTCTGACTGTGCAGATGGATGAAAATGTCTGAAGTGACAGACATTCAAAAAATAACAAACATGAGAGGAAGAAAAAAAATCACTTAATCTGTCAAAAAATTACAGTACAACTAAGGAAGTTCCACTTGGTTAGAGCTATGTGTGTAGAAACTGTTTGACTGAGTTTAGCCCCATCCTGTTCACCACTTCTGAACTTGACCTTGACTGCAACTCCATAGCACCCACTCCTAAATTTCACCCTTGTAGTATGTGTATCCGTTACAGAGGTTACACTGTAACCTGGTTTAAAACCAGGGTGGTTTAAAACCAGGAGTGAGGTCTGAAGAAAAAAAAAAATTTATATATATATATATGTGTGTGTGTGTGTGTGTGTGTGTGTGTGTGTGTATAAAATTACTTTTCAGGGTCTAAAGTCATAACTTTTATTTCTTAACTGTCATAAGATACTTTACATTTAGTCAGCTACATGTTGAAGGTAAAAGAAAAACTATACAGAATAATTTTTGTTTGTTTTTGCAAGAGGTACTTGAACTCAGGAGAGGAAAAGACAGCGAGTCAGAGGGGCAGAGGAGAAAGCACACCCTGACCGCCCCCACCACACGGCCACCTTTTCTCCTTCATGTCTCCATCCTGCTGGGATTTGGGCTCACATCCACATGTCCAGTGTTTTTCTAGTTGGCAGAACCAGGAATAAACACTTGGCCATATGGCATCCAGCTTCCTTGAACACAGGGCCAGCCTAGGAATCAATTTTTAAGATTCTTTTTATACCACTTTTTAAGGTGATGGAAACTAGTATCCACTGAAAATTTAGCCTAACCATTAAGAAGATTTGGGCAAGGACGTGGCTTTTCCTGGACCCTAGGATGCAATTGGCTCTGAGAAAGCCACCACCCCTTCTCAGAACTTGTCGGTGAGCCCACGTACCTAAGCACTTCTGCTGCTGCTGACAGTCTTTGCTTCTGCAGGGGGGGAAATGTGGCTCACTCTTCCTATCTATGAGATCTATGCACTATATTTCAAAAGTTAATCTGACTCAATGTTTTGTTTTTATTGAACTCAGAAAGGAGGGAATTACAGAAAAGTGTATTGCTGACAGAGTAATAGGCTACAGCCTGAGGAAAACAAAAAACATGGCCAAGTAAAACCAACCCAGAAAAAAGTGCAGTTTTAATAAAACTTAAATCAGGGGTTCATGATGTGGAACTAACCTCTAGTAGAAACCAGTACTTTCTGCTGTGCCATTTCTCTTCTTGTAAGTTGTGTTTCTTTTTCTTCCTTTTAAATGTAGAGAAAGGTACTTAAAAAAATAGCCATGAATAGATTTTTATCTACCTGTTATAGGGCACATGCACATGCTAGAGATACAGAGAGAGAGAGACAGAAAGCAAGACATCACACCCTGAGGTGGTTCTCCTCCATTCTCCTCTTGGGATTTTGGGCATGCACGCACATGTCTTCAGTGTGAGTTTTAAGCCACTAGGTCTGGGTCTTGAACCGCAGTCTACTGTGTGAGAATCCAGCAACATAATCATTATGACATCTGCTGGGCTTTCCCTTTGGTTTTAAAAACTAGAGTACAATACAAATTTCTATAATGGTTCAAAAGGCTAATGTGTCTAAATTGTTCATTATTCTGAAAAGTTTTATGAAAATGAATAACTATTTGGATGAGCTATAAAGTTTATGAGGATAAGAGTGACAACCTGCTTATATTTAACTCTGTGCCTATTATTTAGTAGAAATATATCAATCTCTTTGAAAGAGATGAATGAATAAATATTGTTGTTATTCAAAATATTTAGTAGGGTTATTCAAAATGATTCTTATTATCAATGCCATAAAGGTGTATCAATTTCCTTTTTTATACCTACTAAATATTTTATTGGCCTAATTTAGAAACAATCTAAGGTATTCATTTTACTTTTATTCTTCTACAGAAAAAAAAGAAAATTAATATAAATCGAAATGTTGATCAACCTTTTGACTAAAATCAAATGTAATAGAAATTCTTAATCTGCTTTTGCTTTCCCCAATCTATCCTAGACAAAATGTAGTAAAAATTTTACCTATACTCTTAATTTCATTATTTCTTAGGTTAGCCTTTATATTTTTTGAATGAGAAAATAAATGTTAAAAGTACAGTCATGCAACATGTAACAATATTTTAGTCTACAATGGATTCCATGTATAAAAATGCTCTTATAAAATTATACCATATAGACTAGGTATATAGTAGGCTATACTACCTAAGTTTGGGTAAGTACACTCTATGATTTATTTCAGTTTAAATGTACAACAACAGGCAGCCCTCAGAATGTATCCCTGTCATTTAGCAGCTCATGACTATAGTTAAATTTTCTACCCCCATTACCCTGCTAGATAAAGAGTATTGACGTTATTGTAAATAGAGGAAGTATATTGGGAACCAGCAGTTAGCGTAATGGCTGTGTCGCCGGACTCCCACATAGTCAACCATGGTTCACGTCCCGGACCCGGTGGCTTAAAACTCACTCTGGGCACGTGTGCGTGCGTGCTCAAGATCCCAAGAGGAGAATGGAGGAGAAGGGATTGTGGTGTGGCCATCCCCCCTGGGGGGTGATTTCTCGCTTTCTGTCTCTCTGTCTTTCTCTGTCTGTCTGGCGAGCGCACGCGCCCTATAGCGAAAACCTCTCAAAAAAAAAAAAAAATAGAGGAAGCATATGATATAGAAGCCCCTGACTTTGAAAAGCTTATGTTCCAAATAGTGGTGCATAAAAACACCTGAGAAAACTTAAAGTCTAGAAAAATATAAAAAACAGTATACTATGAGTATGATATGTATGCTATTTATAAGTATTCTGCTAAAGGGATAGAGTTGTCCAAAACAGAATTTGTGGCTTATGGAAAAATTCTGGGAAATGATTAATTCTTGTATGTGTGCACCCATCAGAGGGTGCGTGTACTCAGCCGAGAGGAGAGGGAGAGAGAGAAAACACACCCATGGGGAATGGTCATACCATATTCCTTCTTCTCTATTTCTTCATCCTCTAGGGATTGGGGGCATGCTTGCCTATGCCCTGGGTCTAGGACTTGAACCCTGTGGTCAGCTGTGTGCAGTCTGATTACCTTAACCAGCAGGCCATGGAGGGGGGTGATTTCTCGCTTTCTGTCTCTCTGTCTTTCTCTGTCTGTCTGGCGAGCGCACGCGCCCTATAGCGAAAACCTCTCAAAAAAAAAAAAAAATAGAGGAAGCATATGATATAGAAGCCCCTGACTTTGAAAAGCTTATGTTCCAAATAGTGGTGCATAAAAACACCTGAGAAAACTTAAAGTCTAGAAAAATATAAAAAACAGTATACTATGAGTATGATATGTATGCTATTTATAAGTATTCTGCTAAAGGGATAGAGTTGTCCAAAACAGAATTTGTGGCTTATGGAAAAATTCTGGGAAATGATTAATTCTTGTATGTGTGCACCCATCAGAGGGTGCGTGTACTCAGCCGAGAGGAGAGGGAGAGAGAGAAAACACACCCATGGGGAATGGTCATACCATATTCCTTCTTCTCTATTTCTTCATCCTCTAGGGATTGGGGGCATGCTTGCCTATGCCCTGGGTCTAGGACTTGAACCCTGTGGTCAGCTGTGTGCAGTCTGATTACCTTAACCAGCAGGCCATGGAGTCAGCTCATAAAATGATTAATTTTACTCTCTATCTTAAGAAGTCAGTTGGACTTTTAACACTGGAGTAAGCAAGGGCAGAAAGTTGTAACTGTAACAAGCTATATGGGAATTCTCCCCAATAAGTCCATTCATTTATTAAACAAAAAAAGGTTTATACAACACGTATGTATCAGGCATGATTCTAGGAGAAAGAATTAGATTCATGAACAATACATACCACTTTTTTCAGGGAACTTATATTTTCAGTGGGGAGATAGAAAATCTGTATGTATGAATTAAATATTAAGATTATTTAAAATTATTAAGACATTCATTAAACAGTAGTGTGATGTGATTTTCATTGAGGACTCTGAATAAGCTAACTTTTTAAAATAATTTTTATTTGATATTATTATTGTTTTAAATTTGCTATAGGACACATATACTGACCAAAAAGAGAGAGAGAGAGAGAAAGTGTGAAAGTCACCAGGACTGGGACTTGAACAGCAGTGTGCCATGTGGGAGTCCAGTGCCCGTACCATCACGCCACCTGCTAGACCCAATAAATCTAATTTTGATAAGCTTTTAGAGAACCCCTCTCTGAGTTGATGTTTTAGTTGAGACTTAAATGAAAAGAAAAAAAAAATCAATCTGTCTTTTAAACTTCCAGGAGAATGTATCAAAAAGAGGAAACAGCAAATGCAAAGTCATTGACGTAGAAACAGATGTTAGATATTCAAGGAATGGCAGGGGTCATGAAGGCCTTGTAAAACATGATAGAGAAGTGGCATTCTACTTTGAGTGTGAGGGAGAGTCACTGGAGCATTGAAACTGGGAATTATGATTTCACTTGTTTTTAAGGATCACTCTGTATGCTCCATGGAAAATAGATTGTAATATTGTGTTAAGAAGAGTGTGTGCTACTCACCATGATATTGCAGCTGTACCCACAAAGCATAATGGTGGCTGGGACCAAGGCAATGCAACGGAAATGAGAGGAAAATGGCCGTATTTGAAACTTTTAGGAATAAGTCCATAGAACTTACTGAGATTATATGTAATATAAGAAGGAAAGTGAGATAAAGGATGAGTGTTTTTTTTTTTTTTTTGTGCAACTAAGTGGGTTAGTTTGACATTTCTTTTGGGTGCGTGTTTTATAGAAAATAACTTTAGAAATGTAGGAAAGTTGAATTGAAATCCATGAGTCCTTTTAGGACTTTTTGACTAAGATGAAGACTGAAAATGGAGGCTTTGATATATTGGGTTGTCAGAAAAGTCATGATTCATTTTTGCATGGAAAAATAGGTTGTGATGTTTCTGACAACCCAATAGTAAAAAAATCTATTGCCATTAAAAAATAGAATCATAGGGGCCATTAGGTGATGTGGTGGTTAAGGTGCTGGATTCCTACGTGGCCCACTGTGATTTGAGTCCCAAATCCACCAGCTTGAAATTCATGCAGGGCACATGTGTGTCCATGCCCAAAATCCTGAGAGGATAGAAGGGATTTTGGTGTGGCTGTACCGCTTAGGAGGTGATTTCTCTCTCTCTCTCTCTCTCTCTCCCCTTCTCTCTCTCCCTCTCTCCAGTGAGTACACATGCCCTATGGAAAAACATTTTTAAAAAATAAAAAGAAAGAAAGAAAATAGATTCATGGTATTCTCAAAATCAGAAGTTATTTAGTGGGCTGACTCTGTGGTACAGCAGTAACTCAAGAGAACCCAAATCCCACATGGCAAGGTGACTGCTGTTTAATTCTCCAGTCTAGTCAGAGTGAATCATGCCAGGCATTCTTGTGAGTGCCCATGATTCAATGGGCTTAAAAACTGGAGGAAGGGAATTATGATGTGAGCAGATTCTGTGGAGGATCAGTCTCTCTCTCTCTCTCTCTCATGCATGTGTGCACATGTGTTCTATCATGTATAAAGAAAAACAAGTTATTTAGAACTACATATTCCAAAGATTTTCCTTGTTTGTTTAGTAGGTATTTTAAAGATTTCAAGAGCATTCGTTCTCTATTTGTAATAAACAGTTTTTAAAAATAGAATTGAAAACCATTCTTTTATATAAAAATATGTTATATAAAAAA
>NW_006159583.1:669846-710890 GCF_000334495.1 Tupaia belangeri chinensis | reverse complement strand
GGGTTAGTTTGACATTTCTTTTGGGTGCGTGTTTTATAGAAAATAACTTTAGAAATGTAGGAAAGTTGAATTGAAATCCATGAGTCCTTTTAGGACTTTTTGACTAAGATGAAGACTGAAAATGGAGGCTTTGATATATTGGGTTGTCAGAAAAGTCATGATTCATTTTTGCATGGAAAAATAGGTTGTGATGTTTCTGACAACCCAATAGTAAAAAAATCTATTGCCATTAAAAAATAGAATCATAGGGGCCATTAGGTGATGTGGTGGTTAAGGTGCTGGATTCCTACGTGGCCCACTGTGATTTGAGTCCCAAATCCACCAGCTTGAAATTCATGCAGGGCACATGTGTGTCCATGCCCAAAATCCTGAGAGGATAGAAGGGATTTTGGTGTGGCTGTACCGCTTAGGAGGTGATTTCTCTCTCTCTCTCTCTCTCCCCTTCTCTCTCTCCCTCTCTCCAGTGAGTACACATGCCCTATGGAAAAACATTTTTAAAAAATAAAAAGAAAGAAAGAAAATAGATTCATGGTATTCTCAAAATCAGAAGTTATTTAGTGGGCTGACTCTGTGGTACAGCAGTAACTCAAGAGAACCCAAATCCCACATGGCAAGGTGACTGCTGTTTAATTCTCCAGTCTAGTCAGAGTGAATCATGCCAGGCATTCTTGTGAGTGCCCATGATTCAATGGGCTTAAAAACTGGAGGAAGGGAATTATGATGTGAGCAGATTCTGTGGAGGATCAGTCTCTCTCTCTCTCTCTCTCATGCATGTGTGCACATGTGTTCTATCATGTATAAAGAAAAACAAGTTATTTAGAACTACATATTCCAAAGATTTTCCTTGTTTGTTTAGTAGGTATTTTAAAGATTTCAAGAGCATTCGTTCTCTATTTGTAATAAACAGTTTTTAAAAATAGAATTGAAAACCATTCTTTTATATAAAAATATGTTATATAAAAAAACAGTAACAAATATGAGGTAACTTCAAAACACTCTTGGTAAAATGAAATTAAAGTACAGGTTTATTCTGGTCGAAAAGTAATTTTGAAATCCATGCACAGAGAATTCAAGCCTTGGGACTCTTATGTTGTTTTCACTGATTGACCTTACAGTAAGAAATGGAAATAATATTGATAAGTAAGAAATGTTATATTCCATTTAGTCTTTCTTTTACAAAATGATTTTTTTTTACATTAAATAGCTTGTAACACCTCTTTTAAGTCAATATACCTCCTCATTCTAAGTCAATGCCCTATTCTTAATGATAAGAAGATACTTATTGGGCCAGCAGTTGGCATGGTGGTTAAGGGCACTGGTCACCATGTGGGAGTCCCAGACCTTAGGGCCTACTTTCTCACTTTCTCTCTCTCTCTCTCATAGTCTCTATCCCTCTATGGTCAAATTAAGAAAAAACTAAATGAAAATGAATTATTAAAATTAAATAAAATAATCTTTAAAAAAAGATAATTATTGATGATTTTAGTTTCTAAAATGGAACAGACTATTGATAGTATGAAATCAGAAATCAGGTCCCTATATATTTTCCAATGTGCCACATTCATTCCACCCTGCCCATCTAGAATCACCAGTTTGAATGCTAATATATGCTCATTTCCCATCTTCATGTCAACCAGGGCAATATAATTACCAGATTTTAATTATAGTAATCATTTCTTTAATGTGATTAAAGAACAATCCAGAGACTTTTTATGTAGTAAAGTATACTGATACCCTTAAATTAAGGGTGCCATTTGCCTATCATGGAGAATTTTATAATTTATCAACTTTATCTCAACAGCAAGGTCTAATTTACTTGTTTCTAATTCTAAGAATGTTGCCTTAAGTGACTTATGATGCTAAAATAACTTTACCAATCATGTAACATTTTCATGAACATTTATGAACAGAGATGGCAAAACTCTCAGTGATAGGATTATCGCTCCCTGAAATCCATATTGTTTTTAAGCAAGATTTTAGAGAGGTATAGGGCATGTGTCCTTGCCAGAGAGACAGAGAGAGAGAGATAGAAAGACAGAAAGTGAGAAATGATCCCCCATCTGATGGCCACACCATAATCCCTCCACCTCCATTCTCCTTTGGGATTTTGGGAACACAAACACACACACACGTGCGTATGCACACACTCAACATGAACTTTAAGCTGTGGAGTCCAGAACTCAAACTGTGGTTACCTACGTGGGAATCCAGCAACTTAACCATTCATTACACCATCTGCTGGTCCCTGCAATCCCTTTTCTAAAATCTGTCAATCAAAACTCAGCCAGTTAACATATCTAGAGAATCTTATAATATTAAATGGATAAATTATTTGTAATATTGGGCTGTTGGAAAAATCATGACTTTTTCCCTATGTTTTTCTATGCAAAAATGCATCCAATGACCCAATATAATTATAATTCTTGGTTTGGAGCTCTGAGGCAGGATGAATAATGACCCCCAAATAGATCTACATTCTAATCCTAATAGAAATTTTGGCAAGAGACTTTGCCCTTGTGCTTAATTTAAAGATCTTGAGATGTGAAGATTGTTCTGCTTTTGTCAGTTGTACTCTGTAATCAAAAAGGTCCTTAAAGGTCAGAGTGAAAAGGTCAGGGTCAGAGAAGGGATGTGATGCTTGAAGCACAGGTTGGGCTAATGTGCTTGGAAGGGGAACTGGAGCCATGAGCAAGGAGCCAAAGTTAACATCTAGAATTTGGAAAAAGCAAGAAAACAGATGCCCCCTTTGAATCTCCAGAAAAACAAAATCCTACCAACATCATGTTTTTAGTCTCATAAAACTCATTTAGGACCTCTGCTTTCCAGAACTTGTAAGATAATAAATTTGTGTTAACCCACACATGTATAGTAGCTTGTTATAACACTAACAGGTACTAATACAGATTTTGGCACATGAAAATAAGGTTCTTACTGTAACCTAGAAATATGGAAATTATTTTGGAATTGGTCAATAGGCAGAAGTATGGAAGAATTTTGAAGAACTTGACAGAAAATGCCTGTATTGCATGCATAAACTATTAGTAGAAATAGGAATGTTAACGTCTCTGCAATGTTGAAGGTTCAGAAGAAAAAACAAGGAATGCATTATTTGAATGGTTCCTTGTTATATGTCCCCCCTCCACCACCCAAAAAAAAAAAATGTAGTTAAGTGGTGTTCTGCAGATGTGTGTAGGGCAGCATTCATAAACAATGGACTTAGATATGGGGAAAGATCTAAGTAATGCAGAAGCTGCAGCCTTTCAAGCAACATGTCTGCATACCCCCCCACACATTCACACACACATAAAAATGTGTTGATATTCACTATGTACAGTGGAAGGAGAATCCCTGTTTTAATCTTTTGATTTGGAAGAAGACAAATGCCAAATTATGGAAAAGTCTTAAGTGATTTTATTCTTAGCAATTAAAAGCAAGTCTTTGGAGTCAATCCCTACATGGAAAGGATTACATTAGTTTTATTGCAATATTATGGTAACATGATCTCTGCCTCTCTCTTTTTTATATTTATTCAATTGCAGGGGAAAATGATTAAAATCCAGTTTGGCTCATTGAAACACATTTGCATAGTGTTATAGAGCATTCACTTATGATTATTTCTCTATTATAGACAAACAAAGTATCCCTTATCTTTTATCAGTTTAGAGTCTGAAATTATTAATTCCATTCAGTTTTTAATGAAATGTGGATTACTTTAAAGATTATCTCTCTGATTTAATAAATAGCATTAGAGTAGAAAGTTAATTGCCTCTTCCTTGAATGAACAGTGACCACTATGTGTGATTGATAGAAGGAAAAGACAGTAAATGATATATATTTAGTTTATTTTATGTGCTTAAAACTATTTTAAATTATAAAATTATTATATGTGATCAATTTTGTCACAAATTATGTAGGCTCTATGACACAAAAAGCATGGAGAAATTCTCAATTTAAAATAGAAATTTCTTTAATATTATAAATATGGGATAAAAAATACTGGAACATCTGAGTAGTTTGGTATGTTTTTTGTTTTAAAGATAGAAAAATGAATAGTATTCCTAACATCTGAGTAGTTATAGAGTTATCTCCTCCTGTTTCATTTTTGGAATCTTGTTTCATTTATATTTCCTATTCTTCATCCAAGAACTCCTCCTGGATTTACTAGTAAACAGGTTATCATTTCCACTTGATTTATACAGAAATTCGATATCCATATCCTTTATTATTTTAGGAAATATAGAAATACAGGTATTTGTAGGCTGACTGGTGGCATGGTGGTTAAGGCAGCTGGATGACCGACTGTGCAGTTCAAGTACCAGACCTAGCAGTTTGAAAAACACTCTACTGTGGGGGTCCAGCTGGTGGTATGGTGGTTAAGGCACTGGACACTCTCACGTGGCTGACTGTGGTTCAAATTTCGGACCTGGTGTCTTGCTTTCTCACTTTCCCTCTCTCTTTCTGTGTGTCTCTCTCTGGTCAAATTAAAATAAAATGAATGAATAAAATTAAATTAAATTAAAAATTATTAAAAAAGAAAATAGAAAAACACTCTACTGTGCATGTGTGCCAAAAATCCAGGAAGTAGAAATGGAGAAGGGACTGTGGCATAGCCGTCCCCCATGGGGTGTAATTTCTCACTTTTCTTCTCTCTGTCACCCTGTCTCTGGCTAGAGCGCACACACTGTATGGCCAAAACAACAACAACAACAACAAAACTTAAAAAAATAAATAAATAAAAGGAAGAAAAAAACCATTTATTTGCAAATGTGATGATAGAGGTGATTGTCATCACATTTGTATAGATGTAGTATTGACAAAATATGTTTACAATGTGAGTATCACCGACCCTTTAATAAACTCAGAAATGAACCCTTTAAAGCAATGCCACTGCTCTTGATAGATGTTTGTGTATGCATGTGTGCTTCCCATATTGCCAGTTCAGAAAAATGTTGTTTTCTTAAAATAATTTTTTAATTTAACTTTATTGTTTTACTTATTTATTTGACCAGAGAGGAGGGACAGAGTGAGAAACAGAACAACAGAGGGAAAGCAAGAAAGCAACCCACCAGTTCCGGGACTCAAACCACAGTCAACCTCATGGGAATCCAGTGCCCTTAATCACATCACCTGCCAGCCCCAGAAAATGCTGTTTTAATTGCTGGTTATAGCTGTTATTTACAACACCTGGCTTTGCATCTGAGCCTATAAACTTACATTCTTGGCCTTTTTTGAGGAAGCCACCTAATTCTTGTACACTCTTCCTTCATTGGTCTCTTTGCTGCTATTGTTTTCTAGATGAAAACCCAACTGGACTGTCCTTTTTGGATAGGGTTTCAGGGTACTAAAGCATTTCTCTATTGACCCTGATAACCACCAGCTTGGTTGTGAGTCCTTCATGAAAAGCTCTTTTGTACTGCCCAGTTATCTTTCTGACAAGTTCAAACATCAGGAGAGAGTTTGAAATAAAGGTTGTACATGGTTGGTGGTCTAACAGTGTACTAGAGACTAGAACAAATAAGAAACTTTTAGTAGAAAGGTAAGGAAAAGAGAAAAAAAATTAGGGATCACAAATAGGGAGCTAACACTTCACCTCATGTAATTCAGGCTTTTACTCTAGGTCTTCCTAGCACATCCCTTCTATTGGCGTATGTGTGTTAATCAATTAATCATTTTAAATAATTATTTTCTTTTATTTATTTATTGTTATTCATCAATTTGACCAGAGAGAGAGAGAGAGAGAGAAGGCAAGCCACCAGGTCTGGGACTCTAACCATGGTCAGCCATGTAGGAATCCAGCACCGGAGCCACCATGCCATCTGCCAGCCTGTGTGTTTATTTATTTAACATTGACATTATTATGTTAACAACAGCCATTCCCTGCATACATCTTTGTCTTTCACTTAATTTCTTATGGTCGACTATTTATTACACCACCTGTAAACACTGAGAATTTAGCCATCCACTCAGAAAGCACTTGGTGTGAGCTTTCTCTCTGTCAAGCGCTATACATTAGTAGTCTCCTTATCCATGGCTTCACTTTCCACAGTATGTTTCCAGCAGAACAATATAAGAAAATATTTAAAGAGAGAGCAATAGGGAGACCACATTTACATAACTTTTCTTATACGATATTTTTATGATTGTTCCATTTTATTGTTTTTTTTTTATTCTCTCTAATCCTATAAATTAAACTTTATCACAAGTATGTATAGAAACGGTATGGTATAGAGTTTGGTACTACCCAGGGCTTCGGCATCCTTTGGAGGTCTTGGAACTTATCTTTTCTGAAAACGGAAAGATCACTGTATAGACTTCAAGGGAGATGGCTGTCGGTGGGGCAGCATGACACTTGGATGCTGTAACTACATTGCAGGTTTGGGTTAAAGAAGACATTGGCCACATCTCTGTTAAATCATGAGCTATGACCTTTCTCATGGCAATTCCTTTACTCTGTCAAGATCTCTTCTTATATACAGAATGCTTCTAGTTTCATTTTGACAGAATATTTACACTTTTTTTTACAAATTTATGATTTATGATTTAAAATTTGCTAACAACCGCCTCTAATGAAATATTTTCTTGAGGCCAGTAGGTGCCATAGTGGTTAAGGTGCCTGGACTCCCACATGGCCAACTACAGTTTGAATCCCAGTCCTGGTGGCTTAAAAATTGTGCTGCATACATACCCAGAATCCTAGAAGAAGAGTAGAGGAGAAGGGATTCAGTATGGCAACCTCCCTGAGGGGTGATTTCACACTTCTCACTCACTCACTCTCTCTCTCTCTCTCTCTCTCTGGCGAGTATATACGCTGTATGGAAAAAATAAAATTCGTCAAAAATGTTTCTTGTCTGAAATGTATTCTGCCCTTTTTTAGTTTTGATTCTTTAAAACAAGTCATCAATCTAGTATTGTTTTGAAGACAGAAAATTGGATGTGTTTGCTTTGTATTTCAACATTTATTTTGTATTTAATAATATGAAGATTTCTTTCTAAACTTATTTATACTTGTAGAGACCTATCTGTGTGTGTGTGTGTGTGTGTGTATTAATATGCCAGTGGGCATGTTTGTTCTCCAGAGAGATAAAGAAAGCACTTTCTATGGAAAATGGTCAAATTGCAATCTCTTTTCCCCTATTTCTCTCTCCTTTCGGGACTGTGAGCATGCACACATATGCACCTGGTGTGTTTTTCAAGAAATCAGGCCCAGGACTTGAATTATGCAGTAGGCCATGTGGGATATAACCACCTAAACCTCCATGCCATGAGTTGACCGTATCTTTAGTTCTATATATGTCTATATGTAGGAAATTACACAGCATTTTAAATTGCTATCGTCCAAAAGTAGTGATTTGAATGTTGCATTCTTTTAGCTTAAAATGTGTAACAGAACCCTGGCTTTTGACAGGAAGTGGATGAATATGGAAGATTTACTGCTGAGTGAAGCAAACCAGGCTATGAAGGAGAATCATTGTATGTCCCCTCCAAGTGTCTGCACTCTGTGTCTGAAACTGACTAAAGGATGTAGAAACATAGTATATAGTTGTAAATACCAGATATAGTGTATGAAAGAGGAGGATCTGAGGAAGGACATTTAGAAGAAAAATAGGGAGGCAAAGCATTAATGGCACAAAAAAATGTGGTATTATCTGTTGAAGATATTTTGTAGTTTTATCAACTGTACTAGGGAGAAATGTTCACCTGTCGAAATATACATTTTGTAAGCCAAATAATAATGTGATTGAATGTATAAAAGAAAATTAAATTTAAAAGAAAAGAAAAAAATGTGTCTAAGACATACTTTGGTCTTGTCTTACTCATATGTTAAGAAATATAGATATTCCACTATGTGATATTTTATTTCATCACTACTACATTTAGGATATGAATCTGCAAATTTCTTGGTAGTACATGCAATAATGAAATAGTACCCTACACTAAGATCTTCACTGGATAAATTATTAAAAGAATATTGCTAGGTCATTAATATGTAGGTATTTTTAAATACTTATAGCCATATTGCACAAATTTACCTTCCAAGCAATATAGTAGACTGCTCATTTCTCCACACCCTTATCACTAATTGGTTGCAGTCGTCAACAGTTTTCCTTATTTGGGGCCAGCTGGTGGTGTGATGGTTAAGATGTTGTACTCCCACATGACTGACTGAGGTTTGAGTTCCTGACCTGGAGGCTTGTTTTCTCACTTTCTCACTTTCTCTCTCTCTCTCTCTCTCATGAGCACATATGCCCTTTGGCAAATTTTAAAATGAGAATAATAACGAATAAATAATAAAACTCTAAAGAAAACTTTGCTTATTTGATGGGTATAGTGAACACTTTATGATGTTTCATTGGTAAATGATTTACATAATTATACTATTATCTTTTAAAACTATCCCATAAAGAATAAAGATTCCATGAACACAGTTACTTATTCCATAGATGTATGGCATTTTGTTTCAAGGTGATGAATGAAAAAAGTCAACAAACTGTGCAGAGTTCTATTGAAGGCTGCTCCTTAGGGAAAGCCTAGAAAGACTTTAGTTTGTTTGGAATGTCTTTAAGTGCTTGGTAGTCTTTTCACATGTCTTGAGCTGCAGTAGATCCTTTATCATCTTGATTTGTGATATGCTTGTATTAATCATTGCTGAGGTTTGAGTTCCTGACCTGGAGGCTTGTTTTCTCACTTTCTCACTTTCTCTCTCTCTCTCTCTCTCATGAGCACATATGCCCTTTGGCAAATTTTAAAATGAGAATAATAACGAATAAATAATAAAACTCTAAAGAAAACTTTGCTTATTTGATGGGTATAGTGAACACTTTATGATGTTTCATTGGTAAATGATTTACATAATTATACTATTATCTTTTAAAACTATCCCATAAAGAATAAAGATTCCATGAACACAGTTACTTATTCCATAGATGTATGGCATTTTGTTTCAAGGTGATGAATGAAAAAAGTCAACAAACTGTGCAGAGTTCTATTGAAGGCTGCTCCTTAGGGAAAGCCTAGAAAGACTTTAGTTTGTTTGGAATGTCTTTAAGTGCTTGGTAGTCTTTTCACATGTCTTGAGCTGCAGTAGATCCTTTATCATCTTGATTTGTGATATGCTTGTATTAATCATTGACAATTTCTGGTTCCAGAATTCTTCAGACATTCTCATATTGAGTGGGGCAGCTTACTCAGTAGTTGTAAACTTTTTTCTTTTTATTTTTTAAAAAATTAAAATTTGTCAAAAAGTAATCGAATTGGATAAAACCATGAGTAAATCAACTGCGATTCACTAGGTAAGCCAGTTGGCCTAGACAAATGTGGAGAGTATTTTTAAAATCACTAAGAGAAACTTAAAAAAAAAAAAAATCTAACTTAAAGTTACTACTTGAAAATTCACATGGTAATTTGAAGAATGACAGGATGAATGTCACAATATCATGAAAAAAATGCATAAAGCACATTTCTCCTGGGGAAAAAAATAGTTACATCTTTTCTAAGATATATAACCAAGTTGAGGGGGAAAAAAGATTAGAAAGAGGTGCACATCACAGTTAAGTTCTGCTTGAATTCTGTTTACCAGATGTTTTGAGAAAAATCTTTTTCAGGGTTCTGAATGTCTGTCCCACATTGCTGTGAAACAACTCAGCTATATATCCTGTTTGTTGATAAAGAACATATGGTTTTAGAAATCAGTGTAAAAACCACATGGAAATTTTCGGTAAAGCAAAAATTTCAGTTTTACTCTCAATATAATAATTATTTTTAAAAACCTTAAAGTCAAAATTTTCCATGATGTATACAGTCATCTAAAGGAATGCATTGCAGGGCCGGCCCTGTGGTCTAGTAATTAAGGGAGTCAATGCCACATGGCTCACCACAGTTAGAGTTCTGGCTCCAGCAACTTGAACACATGCCCAGTGCAGGTGCATGTGTGCCCCAAATCCTGACAGGATGGAGAAATGGAATAGAAGGGATGGAGGTGTAACCATACTCCATGGGAGCGGGGGTGTTTTTCTTTCTCTCTCTCTGGTGAATGGGCACATACTTTGGCAATAATAAAAAATAATAACAACAATACATAAAGGAGTACATTGTAGAGAAAAATAGGATGTAGAATAATGTTTCATCTTGCTCAATTCTGGATTACTTCTGGATTACTTTTTTTTTAATTCCTTGTTATAGAGGAATTCAGTTTTAGAATCTACCAAATTAGTAGTCTGTGCATCTCCCTTAGCCTGTTTTTATGAGCAATATATTTACTAACTGAAATGATGCTAAAATTATTTTGCAGATCCCTTCAATCTGACTAGTTTTCTCTCCACTTTTTTCTGCTATGCCAGACTTAGTTAAAATAAGTGTGTTATTAAGATTCTAATTATGCTAGACATTTCCTGAATGTATTAGTGTTTGATGAATAATAAATTCTAAATTTGATTTTCTAATAATTGTGTTAAGATGTGCACTCTTAAAACTCCTAGGCAAATGCCCTGGGAGGCTCTGAGAGACCCTCCTTCATTGGGCAGCTCTCTCAAAGGACTGCTTGTCTCACATTTGCATCATGCTTTTGTTTGGTTCCATTTACAGGAACAGTTGCCCATCATGCAGGGTATCAGAAAATGACCTAAATTAACTTTTCTGCAGGAAGTAGAGAGACCTGAGGATAGAAGACTCTTATTTCACGTGTCCCCTGAGATGTAAGTTAATTCAGTCTAATCTGGAAAGACTTAAATGACTTAGTGTATAGTATCTCTTGTTTCTCCCAAAGAAAATCTATCAATGACAGAGACGCAAGTCTAGAGATCAAATATGCAGGCCTCCTTACTGAAAGAAGGCACACACACACACAAAAGCAGAGGAAGGTGGCAGTATAGTGAACACAACTTGTTTTTCAAGCACAACTGAAGAATGAATTAGGGAGGAGACAGAGGAATCAGGTCAGTCACTTTCAGAAAGTTCAGGGGTGATTGGTTGTCTTTTTTTTTAAAAAAAATCTTAATAATTTTTGATGTATCTATTTTTCTTTCATTTGTGTTCATTCTTTATTTTCCGTATTTTCAAAATAATTATTTTATTTTATTTGTCATTATTATTATTGTTTTTGTTAATTTGATCAGAGAGAGAGAGAGAGAAAGGGAAAGTGGGAAAGCAAGCCACTGGGTCTGGGACTCGAACCATGCTCGGTCATGTGGAAATCCAGCACCTTACCCACTGAGCCACTTGCCAGCCCTTCCATATTTATTTAGTATCCTATCCCATTAAGTACCTACAGTGCCATGTATTCAGGATAGACGGGCTTAAAAATACAAAAATGAATCAGATGTATGTATTGACCTTCAGGCACTCATCTCTTACCTATTAAGCTACTGTTTTCTGTTCAGCTGTGTTCCTAGCATTCTTAGGTTATTTGTAAGACAAGCTATTTGTCTCTAAAGCATTTCCCAGATGTAGCTGCTCCTAGGAACATGATGTAGCCATTACAAAGCATAAATGCATGTAAAACATGGCGGCGTCATTGGACTCATCTTCTCATTGCACTTGGACAGGCCTTGGTTGTCTGTATTCTTTTTGACCATATTTTAAAGCATCCTTTGTAAGAAAGGTTTCCCAATGTTACTAGAGACCAGATATAACAACTGTTTTATAAGACTCTCTTTACTGTCATAAAGCAAAATCGATTCATGTGCCAACATACATAATTTGAAAAGAATAAACTTTTCTAACTTAATATAAAGAAGAACTAAAGGAAATAAGGTAATAAGTACTTACAACAAAATGATCCCACACAACCACTGTTTATGGGATGACAGAATGCATCAACTACTTATGCAGGCTGTCCTGCACCTTGTAGACCTATTATGTCTTCCCACTGCAGGAAATAGAGCCCTCACTCTCATCATGGGCTTACCAAAAAGTTCCTATCCATTTCCTACATACCTCTAGAAGTCACTGTCTGTTTTACTGAGAACCACTGTGTTAGAACTTAACCTTTAGAATCAGTGTTTATTTTTGAGATCTGTCTCTATTTAGTTGCTCTAAGAAAGGTTTGTTCTTGAACTTCCATAAGCACATAGAGTCTTGGAATATTTTGTTTCCCTTCTCTTCCCCAGAATAGAATTTAGATATGCCCACACATGGGCATGATGTATTTTAATGAGTGTAGTTTCAAGTGACAGATCATAAAGTGAAATTCTGGCTTTCGTTATATTGCATCATTACCAGGTTGCCATCTTGGGTCCAGATGATAATTGGTAGAAAGCTCTAAAGGATTCAGTAAGCTTTTTTATTATTATTATTATTATTAAATAAAAGAATTAATGTCTTTGTTTTCCTAGGCAATGTCTTTTGAGTGGAAAGGCGTTTAAGCAGCAGAAAATGAGCACCCTTGGAATTTTCTTTAGCCAACATAAACAACATTAAATAAGCAGTTACAAAAATGTTTGTGTCTGTTTCACCCTCATCTTTTTCCTGGTTAATATGTTTTTCTGACATTGCTATGAAATATCTAATATTGCTTTAAATATATACTTCTTTAACCCATTGTCACTTTGATTTAAATATTTCACTCAATCCACAAGTTTATTAAGGATTTAAATATTTTACAATTTATGTTTCAGTCATCAAGTCTTGAACATCTACTTCTGTTTACCCAATCCTCCTTTTTTTTTTTTTTCATTTAAAAATAAAGCAACAAACAGTATTTGACACAAGGACTTGGCTGTCCAGAAAGAATGGTAAATGATAAAACTTTGGCAAATTTGTTTTTCCTTCTGAGGGCCTATTTAAAAACTTAAAAAGACTATAGGTTTTACAAAATGGAAAACTTGTTTTTCTTTTGTCTACAGTATCTAACCATTGACTGTTTACAGTACTGTGGATACTTAATAAAATTTTACTGACTACATGAATGAGAGAATGTATGGATTTGTGAATGAATATAACTTGTTTGTTAAACTTGGAGATATATTTATTCAATGAAGATTTTCCTGATATTTATTTCCTTTACCAAAGGGAAACTGGTATTAAATACCAATAGTTGAAAACTGCTTAACAAAAATTGGTTGTCAATTTAAATATTTGTCATAGCTTTTCCATTACATTTTTAAATTATTTCTGAAAAGACAGGGAGGACTTGATTGCGGTCTCTCTAGAAAAAAACATCTTTTTCTAGAGAGGCATACTTAGACTTTTAGTTGCTTTAACTGTGTGTATAGATCTTCCTATTGATTTTTTTCTAAATGTACTTTTTTTTGGAGAGGTTTTTGCTACAGAGTGCATGTGCTTTGCCAGAGAGACAGAGACAGAGAGACAGAAAACAAGAAATCATTCCCCAGGGGCGATGGCCACACCGCAATCCCTTCTCCTCCATTCTCCTCTCGGGATCCCAGGCATGCACAAACACGCACCCGGAGTGAGTTTAAGCCACCGGGTCCAGTACTTGAACCGCAATTGACTATATGGGAGTTCAGCAACATAGCCATTACGCTAACTGCTGGTCCCAAAATATACTCTTTTTGTATAAAAAACATAGCAGTAGTTGAGTGAGTGCTTTCTGAGGGCTTGAAGTCATCTTTGGCATTCATTGGAACCTAATCAAACCCAATGTTTTATACTAAACTGCCCTGACTTGTGAGGTGGATCTTTAATCGCCAGCTTTACTTTTTGATACAGAATCTTTTATTTAATGTATTAGGCTGTTGGGAAAGTCATTACATGTTTTTCTATTCGAAAAGGCATCATGACTTTTCCGACAACCCGATGGAACTATCATTTAACTTCTAAATCACGTGTCAGTAAAATAAAACAAAAACTTTTCTCAGTGCAATAACAGTAGACATATGCTGCTCTAAATTCCTCAGAAATCTGGCAAGGTAAAAACTGTGAAGATAACTGTGATCTCATGAAATTTGAATATAGTCCTAAACTCTTCCGAAAGAGAGATTTGTCAACTGGATTTTCATGCTTTAAATCTGACTTCAACAACTGCTGCCTTCTACCAGGACTTACCATTATACCTCAGCATCTCCTGACATTCCCCACAAATCCCTGTCAGATTAGGAACATACTCTGTGATCTGGGCCAGGCCCTGATT
The DNA here is from genome assembly GCF_000334495.1 of Tupaia belangeri chinensis. Classification (NCBI taxonomy): domain Eukaryota; kingdom Metazoa; phylum Chordata; class Mammalia; order Scandentia; family Tupaiidae; genus Tupaia; species Tupaia belangeri. The sequence continues at coordinate 696,804 of NW_006159583.1, read as the reverse complement.
GCTACCCTTATTTTCCAAAATCAGTAGTGCTTTTTCAAAATTATTCTTTGAGGATCATAGACAACTGGAAACAGTTTGGAAAGACTAAATGTATGCTCGACTCCCAGCTTCCCCACTTCCTGTCCTGCTTCTCAACGGCCCTGTATCACCTTCACCCATCTGCCCATCAGTTATTCAGACATAAAATCTTAGGTGCTCCTGTCTCTGGGAAGATAGGTAGCTTATAAGTAGTTCAAAGTGTGTCTCTGGGTTATCAACATTGATTTTAAAGAAGTCTTTATCATCCAAGGAAATCAGATCTGAGGTCAGGTTCAGGCAGCATTAACCAGAGCGTTCGTTTGTTCTTCGTGTGCCTGATACGTGCACTCACTGTGCTGTTTCTTCCTTTAACCAGACCTAGATCTGGGACAGACATTCCTGACTCCTTTCTTCATGGAGCTTAGTTAAAATATAAAAAGTGTAGAACCTAGAAAGCCTACGAAATCTTTTGATCCTTGGAAACTGAAATTATTGAAATTATTCCCCTTCTTAAAGGGGAATGTTTTCATCCTGACAATTAAATTCTTTATATTTGATATTTACTTGATTATTTTTCTGTCTAGTTACAAATAATGTATAGAGCAATAAGGTATTATAAATAATGTCCCATGTATTCAGTGGAAAATTTCTGGGATTATCTATAAAGGATCTATAACAAGTGCATAAAAGTGTATCTTACTAAAAAAACAAATTATCCATGGGTTTAAAATTGTTTTCACCAGAATAAGCTTGTACTTTTATTCCACTTCTAGGAACTCTTTTTGAGGTTCTCTCATAAAACTGAACCTTAGAATTCCTCTCCTCAAAGTATGACTAGAAGAAGCTGTAAGAGCAATAGTCTTTCCAAACCTTTAACAAAACAGTGACTCTCCTGTTACTGGTCTGAATTAAATGACTTGGCTAAACTTGTGGGAAGCATCATGATTCTTTACACAGAACCAGAAGCCAAGAGGAAAACCACAAGGGAGTTGAAAAATAGTGCACAGAGCCCAAAAGCAGGTGGGTAGGGTGGAGCAGAAACCAAACAGCATTGGTTAGAAGGGAAGATTAAGTCAAGAGGCAGAACTTGTCGGGCATATGGAGGTCAGAGGCAGCAGCCAGAGGCGGCCTCAGTATCTGCATTATGCAGAAGCTGAAAATTAGGAACAGGACATAAGTCAAAATCACACAGGATTTTGAGATCAGAGCAGGCAGGACAAACCGGAAATGTTTGAACTGTTAAATAACACCTGCCTTCTCCAGGAAGTCCTTACTATTGTGACTGCTGCTACACTGGCCTGCTGAAGCCTGTGACACTTGCTTGGTAGCTTGTCACACCTGGAGGACCCTGACACTGGGTGAGGGTGCTGAGAAAGACAAGACACGAGACTGAGCACACTGATTCAGACAGGTCATTGGACCGTTCAGATGCTTTGCTTTTCTTATGTTCTTAAAAGCATTTCTTATTTTATCTGTGAGAAAGACAGAGAGACAGCACCCCCAAGAGGGTCCTCATGCCGCATTCTATCCCCAGCCTCAGCCATACTTGGGCACATGTGCACATGTGCACACGGCATGTCCAGGGAGGTCCTGAGATGTGAACACATGTGAATCAGCCTTGCAGTGTGGCTGTTACTGGTGTGTCACTGTCTGACTCCCAGAAGTTTGTCTTAGAGAGATAGAAAAGAGGCAATACATGTCTTTGTCTTTGTCGTTTAGATTTGTAACTTCCTTTCAACTGTCTTAAATTACTTTAGGATCTACATAAGGAAAGATGAAGAAGGAAGAGAATATAGAGCCACTGACCTCAGTGATTGCAAAAACATTTGGGAATGGGTGGGTTAGAGGGGAGAAGCACATAGTTAATTTTTTAAAAAGAATTGGAGCTTTGGTTATATGGTATTTTCTCATTAACTCCGAATCCCCAACGACAATAACAAAAGGTGATTACCATTGTCTATTTTTTCTTTATTTATTTATTTATTTATTTATTTATTTATTTCCATTTCTTTTATACACCCAATCACGTCACTTAGCTTACAAAGTTAATATTCCAATATGTGTACATTTCTCACCAGTCCAGTTCATCCTACCATTGTCTATTCTTAAGTGGAATACTCAGAAATTTTACATAGACATCGAAATTACTTTGTCAATGTCTTTTGAGAATTATTCAGGGGAGTCCTAGTTCACAGCTCTCTTTGTGAATCACAACATTTCCTCTGTAGTAAACACACACACACAGTGTCATACAATTTATATCATTATTGTACATTTCTTTTTTCTTTCTGTTACATGTATTTTCTTCCCAAAGAGCAAAATTTCAGAGGACAGAAACTATATCTTTACCTGAAATTTGAAAAAAATGCACTGGGCTCGAAATCAGATGACCTGGAGTCTGTAAGTCCATTGTGTGGCCTTACTCAAATTACTTGCCTGAATATATGTTGCCTAACCTACAAATCCAGTCAGATTAATTATTTTAAAAGATGTGGGACAAGGTGAAGTTCAAGCGTTAAAAGGTTTGGTTCAGGAACCAGCAGATGGCAAAATAGTTAGATCGCTAGATTTCCACGTAGTCAACCGCAGTTTGAGTCCTGGACCTGCGGCTTAAAACTCATGCCAGGCACATGTGCTCCTGTGCCTAAAATCCCAAGAGGAGAATGGAGGAGAGGGGATTGCGGCATGGCCATCCACCCTGGGAGGCGGGGGTGATTTTGCGCCTTCTGTCTGCCTTTCTCTCTCTCTCTGGCGAGTGCATGTACCCTATAGCAAAAAATTTCTCTGAACAAAAAGGGTTTGATTCCTTATTTCCCCTTCAGTTATTTTGTCATCTTTTTTATTTCATATATTGAGCTTTGACATAGGATTTTATTTTATTTTTAAAATTTTCATTGGTAACACATGCTTGCTAATCACTGATATATGTAATGGCATCTGACATCTCTCCCAAACTTGAAATTTCATTTTTTTCACTATCTTACCTGCCATATCATGTATTTCTTTAGGACTGGTAGGTGTCTAATAAATATTTTTGGGAAAGAAAATGGATGCTATGACTTAATCTTGCAATGATTCAAATATTCATTAGTTTCCATATGGAATTTTATTTATTTACTTATTCATTTTTTTTTTTATGAAGAGAGATTTCTGCTATAGGACATGTGAACTTACCAGAGAGACAGAGAAAGAAAGCAAGAAATCACCTCCCCAGGGGGGATGGCCATGCTGCAATTTCTTCTCCATTTTCTTCTTAGGATCTTGGGCATACATGCACAGATGTGCAGCATGAGGTTTAAGCCACCAGGTCTGGGACTCGAACCATGGTCAACTACGTAAGAGTCCAGTGATGCAACCATCCGCTGGTCCCTTCACGTGTTTAGAATGACATTTTAGATTAGAGGAAATTTTTATTTTACATCAGCTTGAAGTTCTTCTTGAACTTATTTCATGACTTAGAGAAATAAAAAGCAAACCGGATAGGCAAATACTTTGTACAAAGAATGAGCTCTTTTGAAAGAAAAATCCAGCTACTATCTGATCAGCCAGGTAGGACTTACTCTGTGCAAAGAAAGAAGTCCTCCTTTTTCAGTTTGAGTCACACATATGAAGGCTTTGATAAGATTAAAATAATCCAAGAAAGCAATTTCAAGATGTACAGCTAGAGTCTGAAATGAAGAAACGCCTGTCTCACTTGACACACGTAATTGAAGAATCAGGTTTTAAGGACCTTCTATAGATAATGTCAGGACACATGGGCAAATATGAGTAACTGCTGCCTGAGCGAGAAACACTGTTGGTTAAGTTAGACATCTTACAATTTTATCTTTCAAAAATGCCTCTTTTCTTGCCACCTTATATTCTTTTTAAAGAGGCAATTATGTTGTCACCTGGAGGTTGTGCTTTAGTATGACTTTAGTTGCTTTTGGTGCCCTGGCCAGATCCCTTTGCTAAGCTTGCAAACCCTTAATGTCTATGAGTGTTACCTGCTAATGGCGCATAGCTTCTCCCCGTCTTCAGAATTACATGCAGCTGAAAAGCACTGGATTTGCCCAGGGTCTTAAGGACCAACTCCAAGCCTATGAGCTCACAGCAATGACTAAACGGGCATGAGACATACAAAAGTCCAGCCACTTCATTTCAAAGTGAGGTCAGTTCTGAGGCAGTTCATGTGCCAAAGCTCTGCTGAGATTAGGCTCCAACTAAGAACACACTTTTAAATTAGCTCCATTCCCTGTTCTATTCTGCTTTCATCTTTCCTTTTCAACTGAAACCTCTCCCTTGAAAACTACGGGCATCTGAATCCTTGTCTCAGGCTCTGCTTGCTTCTAAGGAACACAACTTTAAGACATTGATATTTTTGAAAACAAAGATCCTGCCTTTTCTTTCTTGTTCTGATTCTCCACCACATCTGGAACATGCTCTTAAGTCTTTTATAGTGGGTAAAGGAAGAAATGTGACCTTCAGTTGCCAAAGTACTCACAGCAGAAACTGCATGATTGAAGTCACAGAGAATTCAGCACAATTCTAACTTCGCCTTGAATCTGAACTATTAGTACATTGAAGAATTAGGAATGGCAGAATTGGTGAGTAGGGTTATGGTAATCTCAAAACGCAGTCTATATAGGAGTCTAACCTTGAATCAGAAATCATAAAAGAATCATATCAAAGTTTCTCACTTTTAAAACCTTATAAAAATATTTAATCGACATCATTTTGTTGCATATCCACTCTCTACCACGTCCTATTTTAGATTTTGAGAAAATGCTATAAAGGAATAATGTGGTCCATGTTCCCCAAAATTTAAGAATAGTGAGAGAACCTGATAGTTGAACTAATAATATCATGCCGTGTGCCTAGATATGAAAAAGTATTTCATACAGAATGACACTTAAAATGAGTTGGTAAAGGACTAGAGTTGTCCTGCATAGGGAACAGCACAGGTTAAAGTATGTAGACCTGAAACTGAATAGAATGTTCAGGAAAGTGCACAGTAACTGTTTTTAAAAATAGGCTAAAAAGAATGTTGATACATTATAGAAAAACTGTAAGAATAAATACTTTTTTTTTTTTTTTTTTTTTTATAGGGTGCATGCACTTCCTGGAGAGAGACAGTGAAAGGAAAGGGAAAAATCACCCCCCCTCCCCAGGGGGAATGGTTATGTTGCAATCCTTTCTCTTCCATTCTCCTCCTGGGATTTTGAGCACACCCACAAATGCAACCAGCATGACTTTCAAGCTGCCAGGTCTGGGACTCAAACTGTGGTTGTCCATATGGGAGCCGAGTGCCCCAACCACCAAGCCACATACCGGCCCCAAGGATTAACTTTTATATTGAGAGCAAGGTCCTAGCTACCAATAATACTTCAGGGTCTTGTTTTCTCTTCTGCTTTACACAGTATAGAGGTTAAGCATCTCTAATCCAAAAATCCAAAATCTGGAATGTTCCAAAATCCAGCAATTTTTGAGCACCGAATAGAAAGTTCTGCATCTGACCTCATATGATGGGTTGCAGTCATAACATTCCAATACAAATATATTGTAAAAAATTTCCTTCAGGCTATGTATGTAAGTAATACGTGAAGCATAAATGAAGTTTGTGTTTAGATTTAGATACCATCCCCAAGAGAACTCATTATATATATCCAGATATTCCACAATTTGAAAAAACCTGATGTCTGACGCACTTCTGATCCCAAAAATGTTATCTAAGGAATACTCAACTTGAAATAACACTTAAAAGTGTTCTGAAACAATATCATAAACAACTATTATATTTTTTATTCTTTTATCAAGTGCTTAGATAATTTTTTATAATTGTAATGCTTGTGATTTGTAATTAATAGTATTATTTTGTCATGAGCTTTTGCCACATTATTATGTATTTTTAAGTGGCTAAATACTGTGTTCAGTGGCTAAATAGTGGGTTTTGTATAGTTTATATTACCTTTTCTATTTTCCCTGAACTCTGTGCAAACTACTAATGTGGGTAATGATAGGATCATATTGGGGTTTTAGAAAACCTTCATGGCCTGTTAAAGCTGCAGATAAATTGAGATGAGTAAGATTTGCCATCAGAAACTTCAATAGGGGAACTGCTCCAGTGGGCTAGGAAAGAGGTGATCCCAAACTTGAGGTATCTTCATCCTCACCTAGAAAAGAAGACATAACAGGTCTCACAGGTGCTTGTGAAAGTTAATTGAAATAATACATTAAGAGCACTTGGCGGGGCTGTCAGGTGGTGTGGTGGTTAAGGGCGCTGGACTCCCACATGGCCAACCCTGGTTGGCCCAGACCTAGCAGCACGCTTTCTCACGTTCTCTCTCTCTTTCTCCCTCTCCTTCTCCTTCTCCCTTTCCCTTTCCTTCTCTGGTCAAATTAAAATAATTAAAGTTAAATAAGGTAATTCTTTTAAAAAAAAAAGTACTTGGCATTTACAAAATTATGAAATGATTATTCATTCAACACAGAAAGCCGTAAAAAAAAAGTTTCTTAAAAGGTCAGTTTGACTTTTATGAACCCAATATCCTGAAAGACTCTTTGAACTCTTTGAATGCAAGTACCATCTTACTCATTTCCATGTGATAACTGTACCACCTGACTTAGCAGTACTTCCTAATATTTATTTTTCTAATGAATGAACTATTGAACTGCCAATCTGTAAATACTTGTTGATTAGAGAGACAAACAAGAAAATACACTAGTAAGTCTGCTTTTTAAAAAATTTATGTCTCCATTATTCTAAGAAATGATGAGTAAGTAAAAATAGTTCAGTCATCACTTCTCTAAGTGAAAATGAGTGTTAGCCATGTATATTAATGAGGCCAAACAAGTGATGGTTGTAAATTGTGAGATTAATGGTAAGGTTCATCAAGAATCCCCAAGTTTTCTGGACACTGTGAAATATAAGCCATGCCTGAAAAGAGAGTAAATTGTCTTCTTCCTATGTAGCACTGAAATTAATTGTAATTAATTATTAGTTTAATACGTGTCTCCTCTTCTAGAGTGCAGCCTCCATGAGAACAGGGCGTCCATCAGACTTCATTCTCCCTCAGCAGCTAGCCCAGAGGGGACTCAAGAAAATATTTATTAAATGGATTAATAAATACAAAGTGAATGAAATAGAACACTGGGTAGAGTGTTGGGCCAGCTGCAATTATAGTGTTATATGGTCTACTTGCTGCAGTGCGAAGATAAATGCTCTAAAATGAGTAATAGCTTCCCAACTAATGCTGAATCCCTGTTCCATTTAAAAACAAGCAAATGACTGTTGCATAAGACACACTCTACAAAAAGAGCATTTATTATCATTTTTCAAAATTACATATTCTTGTCAAATATATAATATTTTACCTGTCAGTAATAGCTTAGTCCCTAGTAATAAAACCAGTAACTGTGTATTAAGTTCTTCTATGTGCCAAGCACTTCCAGGTACTTTATATAAACTATATATTTAAAAATCTTCTAAACAAAGCAAGAGAGTAGGAATCATTTATTTCATTTTCAAGATGAAAATACTGGCCTCAAAAAAAAAAAAAAGGCAGAATAACTCGTTAAGATCATGCAGTCATTTCTTTCTCATTTTTTTTTCAGATACAAGCAATGATTCTTATTCCTTTTTTTCTTTGTAGCCCTGCCATAGCAACATAATCTTATATCAAGAACATCATCTGTTATAATGCAAGTAGTTATGGTCATGTGCTCAGAATAGACTTTCAGTAACTAAAGTACACAGTGATATGATAGGATAAGATATGTCTAGATGTTCCCAGCTAATGGGAAATAGCAATTATGACTGGATAGTGTTATTATACCCAATGTAAAGAAAAAAACCATTGAGGCCAGCCAAGTGGTGTGGATCCCACTTTTCCAACAGCACAGGTCAAGTCCCAGACTCAGTGGCTTGAAAAACCTGCCAGGCACAAATGCATGCATGCCCAAAATTCTGAGAACAGAATAGAAAGGAAGGGATTATGGTGTGATCATCCTCCTACTTTCTCTTTCTCTCTCTCTCTGGTGAGTGAACAGAAAAAAAAAAAAAAAAGACAACAACAACAACAAAACACAAAAAACCATTTCACACATATACAAATGGTAAAGTTTTGAACCAAGATACGAGACCTTCTATAGCTACTATTTGTATGAGTGAGTGGAGAATGATGAGAGGTTATGTTAATAATAAAAACAAATGGTGGTACCTGAAGAGAAGTAGACCTGCCTACCTAGGTCTATCAAGTATGGCAAATCCTCGCCATCCTTGCTTATTATCCTCAATACCATCACTTAGGTGTCTCTCTCTCTCTCTCTCTCCACTTTGATCTTTTGGGATTCTCTTGATTATTTAAAGCATGAGAGAAGGCATATTTTAGTAAGGTGAATAATGGTTACCTAAAGCTAATCCAGTTCTAATCCCTAAAACCTTTTAAGGAAGAGAAGTCTTTGCAGATATTAAGTAAAGGATCTAGATAGAAAGAGATTATCCTGAATTAACTAACTGATCTTCAATCCAGTCATACTATCGTTAAAAGAGTGAGGCAAAGGACAATTTAAGAGGAGAAAAAGAAATTTGAGCACAAAGGCAGAGAATGGAATGATGTGGCCCCAAATCAAGGAATGTCAAAAGCCACCAGTAGCTAGAAGATACACACCAGTTCTCTCCAGCAAGGGAGGTAGCCTAGCTCTCCTGACACTTTGATTTTGTTGCAGTAATAACCTCGTTTGGACTTCTGGTTCCCAAAAAGTGTTAGAGAGTGAATGTGTGTTGTTTTCAATCATTACATCTGTCATCATTTTTTTACAGTGGCCCTGGGAAACTAAAACTTGCATAGAAAATTATTTTATGACCTTTCCTCTGAGGTGATGTTGTTCAGTCCACATTTTATTTTATTTGAGTTGGAATAGAACTAAGATTTTCCTAATCTACAAATCATTGATTTTCATCTTTGCTTAGATGTGTTTACTTACCCTTCCTGCATAAGGTAGGACAATTTAGCAAAAGATTTATAAGAATGTGTTGTCTCCTATGAGGTTCGACTTAAATAACTTCAATATAACAAAAGTTGGAGAAAACAATCTGTCGAATCAGAGACTTTGGAATATGATTTTATACAAACTAATGAAGGGAAAAACAAAACAAAACAAAACAACTTGGCCTCATAGGAAGAGAGTGCCTTATGCAAATCTTTTCTGTCAGCCAAGTTCATACATGCAGAATGCAAAACTATGTTTCACTGTTTGTTAGGGATTTGGAAATAACGTGAGATAATCTAATTTCAAAGGACTAGCAAATTCTTTCAGCTTTGTAGAACTTATTCCACATATATTAGAGATATACTTATTGTACTGAAAAACAAAGTAGCACTGTGTGTGACCTTAACTATAAAGATAAATATTACAATTTATATTTTATTCTCAGATTCAGTCTGTTGGTACACATTAATGAATTGCAGGGCTATTTTGCTAAGTTTGCAAAGTCAACTGATAAATTCTAGGAATTATCAGAGATTAGTTAAAATAGAGTTCCAGTTTTGGACACTAAGAAAATGCAAAATTATTAATTTTTAAACTTCATACTGAATTTACATGTATTATAAAAGTAAACACATTAAAAAAAAGAATCGTTAATCTTTTCTTTTGACTTAAAAATGTTTCTGGTAAACAAGCGGATTCATAGTTTGCTGATGCCATAGCAACATAATCTTATATCAAGAACATCATCTGTTATAATGCAAGTAGTTATGGTCATGTGCTCTGATTCTTATTCCTTTTTTTCTTTGTAGCCCTGCCATAGCAACATAATCTTATATCAAGAACATCATCTGTTATAATGCAAGTAGTTATGGTCATGTGCTCAGAATAGACTTTCAGTAACTAAAGTACACAGTGATATGATAGGATAAGATTTGTCCAGATGTTTACACAGCTCTTACAAGGAATTTTATGACTGGATAGTGTTATTATACCCAATGTAAAGAAAAAAACCATTGAGGCCAGCCAAGTGGTGTGGATCCCACTTTTCCAACAGCACAGGTCAAGTCCCAGACTCAGTGGCTTGAAAAACCTGCCAGGCACAAATGCATGCATGCCCAAAATTCTGAGAACAGAATAGAAAGGAAGGGATTATGGTGTGATCATCCTCCTACTTTCTCTTTCTCTCTCTCTCTGGTGAGTGAACATAGCAAAAAAAAAAAAAAAAGACAACAACAAAAACAAAACACAAAAAACCATTTCACACATATACAAATGGTAAAGTTTTGAACCAAGATACGAGACCTTCTATAGCTACTATTTGTATGAGTGAGTGGAGAATGATGAGAGGTTATGTTAATAATAAAAACAAATGGTGGTACCTGAAGAGAAGTAGACCTGCCTACCTAGGTCTATCAAGTATGGCAAATCCTCGCCATCCTTGCTTATTATCCTCAATACCATCACTTAGGTGTCTCTCTCTCTCTCTCTCTCCACTTTGATCTTTTGGGATTCTCTTGATTATTTAAAGCATGAGAGAAGGCATATTTTAGTAAGGTGAATAATGGTTACCTAAAGCTAATCCAGTTCTAATCCCTAAAACCTTTTAAGGAAGAGAAGTCTTTGCAGATATTAAGTAAAGGATCTAGATAGAAAGAGATTATCCTGAATTAACTAACTGATCTTCAATCCAGTCATACTATCGTTAAAAGAGTGAGGCAAAGGACAATTTAAGAGGAGAAAAAGAAATTTGTTTTGGACACTAAGAAAATGCAAAATTATTAATTTTTAAACTTCATACTGAATTTACATGTATTATAAAAGTAAACACATTAAAAAAAAGAACCGTTAATCTTTTCTTTTGACTTAAAAATGTTTCTGGTAAACAAGCGGATTCATAGTTTGCTGATGCCATAGCAACATAATCTTATATCAAGAACATCATCTGTTATAATGCAAGTAGTTATGGTCATGTGCTCAGAATAGACTTTCAGTAACTAAAGTACACAGTGATATGATAGGATAAGATTTGTCCAGATGTTTACACAGCTCTTACAAGGAATTATTTTAGTGTGTTCATATGGGTTGAAATGTTATGTGCTTAAAGGATTGAGTTACTGTTCTGATTTAGAATATTTAAGTAGCTTTGAAATGCAGGAGTAGGTTAAATGCCTATTTGGAAAAGATAAATAATATGAGTAGACAGAGACTAAAATCTGTGAATCATCTGATTTCCCTAGAGATATTCTCTATTTACATTTAAAATAAGGGATCAAATATATCTGTTCTAAAATATAAAAGATGAGGACTCATCGTTCCTTTGTTTTTATGTTTTTGAAAAGAATCCTTTCCAGGCGAGTTTTAACGGGAAACCATACCAAAATACAGAAGATGCTGGGGTAGACTCAGTGGTGAGCATAGTATGAATAGCAGGAGGCGGAGGGTGGCAATACCAGCTGCAGGGCTAAAGAAGAGCGGAGAACGTTGGGAGGGCCTAGGACTGTGCATCTAACTTCCAGAGGGGTTTGATGGACAAAATTGGACTCAGGTGTAAAGAATTCAAGGTCAGAAGTTAGTATAGGTGTATGGGCCACGCAGATCTGTGAGACTGGTGACTAGTGATCACAGATGGAGGCTCTCTGCCTTCTTTACCTCTTTTTGTTCTTGAATTTATGATAGAGTGCTTATCTGCAAAGAGAGAGACAGAGGGACACTATCCACAGGGCTTGGTCATGCTGCAGTCCCCTTCCTCTAGTCTTCTAACCCATCAGGATTTGGGGCAAGTAGGCACACGTCCAGTGTGTTTTCAGACCAAGCAGGCCAAGGACTGCAACCACAGCTGGCATGTGGCTTCTACCTCCACAGTCCAGCATGTTACCCACTGTGCCACGTAGGACTGGGCATCCTCTGTGTTTTCTTCCAGAAGTGGGTGTCAGCTGTGCATAACTAGCCAAAACCTTTGTTCTTATGATGGTGGATTGCATAGAATTCTCTGTAAATGCACTGGTAAATTCTAGTGACTTTCAGAGATTAAACTGTCATTCAAGTTTCATCCACTATGAAATATTAAATTATTTCTGTAGCTGATAGCGAATTTCTACACTTTTTGTAAAAGCAAACATCGGGAACTGTTAATCTTTTGTTTTTCCTTTAAAATTATGCCAACAAACAAGAAGATTCATAAGATCATGGTTGCTGAACTTTAAGAGCCAGCTGGCTTTTCAAATCCAAGAAAATGGAGCAGATTGGACCTATCTGTTTCCAACTATATACTCACCCCCACTTTATTCCACTCAGCCAAAGAGCATCATTTGCAGTGTAGTTATCCATGGCCCCCTCTTGTCCTAAAGGAAGGTTGTAGAAGCATGGAGTAGTGAAGGAGGAATAAATATAGGCATATTGGCTGACTTTAATACATACTAGTATGTTTACACCTACAAGAAGCTTCTTTCTATACTTCCATCTTCCATAAGCTATTTCCCTTAAGGATATTTCCCTCTATTCTCCCCATCCCTCCATTAGAGTTACCCCAAGATCCTTCAAAAACCAGCATATGTCTCCTCCAAAGCACGTGTCATACTTCAGATCTTTCTTTCGTGCTACAAAATAGAGCCTTCAGAGATTGCTCAGGTGTTCTCTTTCTTTGAGCCTATAAGGCAGGTTAGAGGAAGTTAAGAAGGTAAAATGAAATACGTTACAATATCATAACTAGAGAAACTCTAATTTCAATGCAAATACCTTTCTAGGAAGAGTTGCATCATGGTCAATTCGTTTTATTAAATTCCTGGAGTATAAGACTATCTTGCAAAGATGCAATTGTTTCCATTAAATGCATTGCGATTTATAATAAATCCAGGACATAATCTTTCTCCTATCAGCATGATGATGGCCTCACCAATTGGTAAAATTAGACCTACCCGTTCTTACCATTTGTTAGTAGATAAATGTGCCCATTATCTGCCAAGAAACTTTGATCTCAGTTCCTACCACCTGAAATCTGCATGTTTACAAGAGAAATCAGACTAGTTGTCAATGTTCATTCATTTTGCTATCAGGAATAGGCAGGGCCAGCTTTCACTTGCCACTTTGGATTGAATTCCTTTGACTCTAGGTCTTCTTTTAGTAAAACAGGGGCAGGTAAAATTTTGCCTGTTCATCCCATCATAAATGCAATATGGACACAGCACATGCAATGTTTGTAGGTAAAATTGGTGAGCCTGTGTTAGGCACCTCTCATACCAATTTATTTTTATTCCTGGTAACACAGGACAAGGTTATTTGTAGATACCTCACAAATCTAATAGAATAAAGGAAGGAAGTTTGAAATGGAGCATGCATGATCTGGGGAAAATAAAAAGAAAGAAGTTGGAAGGAGGAAACGAAAGCATTATAAGGAAGACCAATCTTTTTTTTTTTTTGGAGAGGTTTTTGCTATAGGGCGCGTGCACTCACCAGACAGAGAGAGACAGAGAGACAGACAGCGAGAGATCACCCCCCCTTCCCGGCGGGATGGCCATGCCGCAATCCCTTCTCCGCCATTCTCCTCTCGGGATCTTAGGCATGCATGCACACGCGCCTGGCATGACTCGAACCGCGGTCGACTACATGGGAGTCCAGTTACATAGCCATTACACTAACTGCTGGTCCCAATGAAGACCAATCTTGATTATTAAAAAACTGAAAGAATTCTAATCTTTCAGAACACAAAGAAGAAAAATTAAGTTTATGATTTCAGCTGATTCTTTACTTTTAACTAACTTCAGGTTGATTCTTGTTGAGGCAATTAGAAATCAGTCTTCAGCTAAGAATATTGAAATAAGTATTAATATTCACATGTGACAACATTACTGTTTTATCGAATATCTTTATAGATCTCTGCTTCTACAATTATGCTTGATTTTTAGAGCTTAGCTTTTATTTATCAATTCTTCTGCCTTTTTTTATTTCTTCCAGTCAGACTGCTCAGTTCACTACAGGTCAGAGTAGTTGCTCAATATTTAAAAAGAAGGAAAATGTGGCAAGGATGGGATGTTATCATTTCAGTTTTTAATCTTTAGGTTAGAACATTTGATCCCAAGTGGCTAAGGGTAGGCTGAATGTACCACCTCATTCACGAAGTATGTATACACTTTACTAAATACCACAATTTTCCTTTAAAAAGCTTAGTTCCTGTCTCCCCAAAATGTGGAAACATATAGGAGGGGGGAACTAAGAAAGAAATATGCTTTTAAAATATAAGCTTAGTAGAGTTCATGAGCAGGATAAAATCTACCATACATTAGTTGAAGAAAAGTTATGATCCTCATCCAGGAGAGGTGGGTCTCCCATGCATACTGAGGACTCCCATCCAGCTGTGTCATCAGGTGACACTAGAGGACAGTGTTTCTGAGATTTCCTCAGAATAAATACAGATTTTCCCTTTTCTCCAAAGGCCAGGAGTCAGTGACAGCAGCAGTATGGACTCATTTGGAGTGAGGTGCTTAGAAAGCTTCTTTAAGAAATTCAAAATGAGAAGTGGAAGAAGTATGTGCACTGTGGATTCAGTGAGTTTGAAAGTAATTGAAAAAGCAAATATATTGAAGGTCAAATAAAAATGAAGTCACTTGTTTGAAGGCTGCTGAGATTATGATTTTAAGAAAAATAAGGGCCCAAAAGTTTGGATAGCAAAAAAGACAAAACAAACACTACCACCACACCCAGCCCCCCTTCAAAACACACACACAGTGTTTATAAAGTGGTCGTCATGGAATCTGAAGCAGCAATGCCAGAGACTAGCTCATTGCTCAGCATATGAGAGAGCTGAAGGCACCACTGAGAGGCACTTAATTTCTTATGACAACTAATTGAAAACAGCTACCCTAGCTTTAGGACTAGTAGGCAGAAGGTTAATAGTCGATTTGCATTTACACTGTAAAACTATTTTTCAAACAGTAGCATACATAACGTTGGTGGTTAACTCTCTAATGTAACTGAGGGATTTAGTAATCATGTATTTTGTGAATTCTTACTCTTCTTAGAGACTGGAGATGCAGGTGCACGCCCTCAAAAAAAAAAAAAAGGAGAGAGAGAAACATGGAAACACACACAAACTAACTGTTAGAAGCTTTCTTTAACATTATCTCATTTAATTCTTAGAATATGTATGAAAGGATATTATTGTCATGTTTTATAGTTGAAGAAACTGAGATTAAATTTAGTCTTTTAACTTCCTAAGTCTACATATCAGCGAATGATGATATCAGAGTCTCTTGATCTTCCTAAAACTCCACCCAACCTCTGTTAAGCTGTGAGGTGGAGTACAGAGAAGAGCACAGGGGAATTCAGAAGACCACCGTAGGCTGAAGGGTCGAGAAAGGCTTCATGGAAGAGATGGAGCTTTTCTACTGCCATGGTTCCAATAAGACAAGGAGAAAGCTTTAAGTAAGAAAGTTGTTTTACTGTCTAAACATGGACAAAATGCAGTATATTAAAGTATCTTGAATACATTCTTTTGGTAGATATTTCAACCATTAAAAATTGCAAGTTAGGGTCTGGCAGGTGGCATGGTGGTTAAGGGTGCAAGGCTTTCACATGGCAGATCACAGTTCAAGTCCTGGATCTATCGGCTTGTCTTCTCACTTTCCTTCTTTCTCTCTCGTGCTCACCCTCTCTGATCAAATTTAAATAAATAAATAAAGTTAAATTAAGTGGTTCTCTAAAAAATAAATTGCAAGTTAGTAATTTCGGTTGATCAAGAGCCACTCAAAAATGTGGCTTTAATTTACTAATCCAAGGCCAAAGGATATTTTGGGATTAAAAACTAATCTCAAATTCTAAAACACATATTAATAATTCAGACATATTAAATTACCTTGGAAAAGTTGGAACGCAAATAAAATCATTCTTTAATCTGGCTCCTCTGTTCAGTATTAAGGCAGTCTCTAATTTAGTAAACAAACACCTGTGAAAATTGCAGTGCAACCTCTATTAATATGATTTAAACCATGTTGTGTGTTCTCCTGAGATATGCCAGATTAATGAATTATCCAAGCCTTAGTGGAAAATGACCTGCTCAAAATGAAAGCAGAATTCATAACTAAAAGCAGGAAAAAAAAGCAGCCAATCTTAACCATTTTTCAAGTAAAAATAAGAAGAATAGGTTAATAGATAGGCCGTATATATTTGAGCTCACATTCTCATAATTTGAACACTGTCGAAGATTTTGTTTGATTTCTATTTCTTCCTCCCTAATATTTAAATTATGTTATGTTCAGTTGTGGTTTTTCCCCCCTCCCTATTTGTGCTTTAAATGGCATATTTGGATGACTGGCCCAGATCTGGCATTCTGAGTTTGTGCCAACAAAAATGTCAAGTGCATTTGCTTTTTAATTACATGCAGTGCCTGGATTTTAATATTACACATTTTTTCCCTGAAGAAGAGACTTTTCTGATCCTGTAGTTTGTGAGAGGAAAAAATATCACTGACATTATCATGAAGGTTTCTTTCCTAACATCTTCAGATATTCTCCTTTATTATTTTCTAAACATGTCACTTTAAGATTCAGGTTTTGTTGTTCTGCAGCCTACTTTGCTATAAATACTGTGTGGATCCATGACTCAGCATCCTTTGCTTTAACTTAATTCTCTTCTCTTCCTGCAATCTTCAGCTCACCTTATTTCATTCTTAGTAGGTCATTGCTGTGTGGAGGCCCCCCATGCAATAATCACTATTTGAAAGTGTACTTCCTTATCATTTACTGTTTCCTTTCCCCTTCCTTTTTTTTTTCTTTTCCTTTTTAAGGTTTTTGCCTTAGAGCATGCGCATGCACTAACCAGAAAGAAACAGAGAGAGAGACATTAAAGGGAAATTAAGAAATCACTTCCCCCCTTCCCCCACCAGAGTTGCCATGCCATAATCCCTTCTCCTTCATTTTTCTGGGATCTGGAGCACACATGCACATGTGCCTGGCATGATTTCAGGCCAGCAGTTGAGGGACTTGAACTGTGGTAGGCCATGTTGGGAGTCCGGCACCTTAACCACTATGCCCTCCCCTTCCTTTCTTTACCTTTGGTATAAATGCTGATTGGCTCATTTTTCCTCAGGGTTATAACATCATATTACTCAACTTTTATGCTTTTGATTTCACTAATTAATTTTTCAGCGCCATAAGAAATGTACACACGTGAAAGAGAGAAAGCACCCCCACTGGGCCTGGTCGCATAGCAAACTTTTTTTTTTTTCCTCCATCCCATCAGGATCCTAGGCACACAAGCTCACCAGGCACATTGACACTGGGTCTGGGGTTTGATCCTCAGGTGACTGTGGGATCTTGCTTTTTCTTCACAGTGCTTTAACTCTGTTTTATGGAGCTGTCCCCAATCAAGTAATTTTAAATTCCACTCTTACTATGTTGACCTCCTTTATTACTTGAATCAGGGGTCAGACTTGTTTTTCAGGTAAACAGCTCCATGATCTCTAAACTCTCTTTAATATCTGCTATACAGACAAGACATTCAAAGCATTTTTTGTTCGTGATATGATAGTTTCTTCTTCGTCTCAGTTAAAAGCTACACCACCCACCTCCGTATCTTCAAAGAAGTCTTCCCTCTCCAAATCTTATGTAACCACCAGGCCGCTCCAGCTTATCCTCCTGTTTCAATGTTCGATGCAGAACTCCTCACTTCCAGGTGATGCTTCTTTCGTTGGGTTCATTTGCTTCACAACACAGGGATGTAAAAATCAAGAGAGCAGAGAGGCTCTCACTCAGTGATGATTCCGTGAAGCCTAAAAATGTGCCAGCACAATCCAGAAGTGGCAAATTAGATGTTTATTTCATGTAAGGAAGGAAACAAAAGAAAGAAATGCTTTTTTCATGGGGCATAGAACATCTCTTTTCTTTTTTTTTTAAATTTACTTTGATAAGTTCTTTTAAAATTCTATCCATCCATGTACATTTTCTCCAGAAAGGGTTTGTGACTGCCCGACAGTGTATTTGTATTTCTATTTTCCCACCTTTCACTTTCTTTGTATTAGGTTGTGGTTAAGAATGAAATTTCTGTTTTACAAAAAGTTAATGGAGGACAAGCAGTTAGCGTAATGTCTATGTCACTGGACTCCCATGTAGTCAACCGCAGTTCGTGTCCCGGACCTGGTGGCTTAAAACTCACACCAGGCGCGTGTGCATGCATGCTCAAGATCCCGAGAAGAGAATGGAGGAGAAGAGATTGCAGTGTGGCCATTCCCTCTGGGGGCTGATTTCTTGCTTTCTGTCTCTCTGTCTCTCTCTGTCTGTCTGGCAAGCACATGTGCCTTATAGCAAAAAATCTTTCAAAAAAAAAAAAAACAGCTAATGGAAAATAGAGATTATGAAAAAAATTTGCATAGATATCAAACTGTTTGCCCCAAAATAAACTCCTAGTTCATTAAATTTTTTTCCATAATTTTTTTCCATAAAGTTTTTAAGTCCCTGCATATCCCCTCCTTCTTTTCTTTTACTTCTTTTACATTTTTTGAGAAAATAATTTTTAAATTAAAAAAATACTCTTTTTTATAATTATTTTATTTTATTTTATTTATTCATTCATTTATTTTTTAATTTGACCAGAGAGAGACAGATGTTGAGAGTGAGAGAGAAAGGAAGGGAGAAAGCAAGCCACCAGATTCAAGACTCGAACCCTGATCGGCCATGTGGGAGTGTCCAGCACCTTAACCACCATGCCACCTGCTGGTCCCAAGAGCCAGCATTTTATTTTATAGAACTGATCAATCACCCAAAGACTGACACCCCAGGAATGACTTCTGTTTCTCACAGTACCTAAAACCAATATATGATTGTGAAAAAGCCACTTACCGTCCTCTTGAGTTTTTTATTTACCTTAAAAATTTTTTAAATAATGAATGTTGAACGAGTCTAAGAAGTGCTTTAAGATGTTTACAAACCAGATGCAATTTCATCTCCCTGTGTAGAAGCGCCATTTATATATGTTCTGCAGTACTTGTCATATTGGGCTAATAAGTACAGTCATTTACATACTTACAATATTTCTGCTTCAGGTCTATTCACCCTCTTAAGAAAGAAGACTTGTTGGGGCTGACAGGTGGCATGGAGGTTGAGGTGCTGGACTCCCACATGGTCGACCCATGGTTCAAGTTTTAGACCTGGTGGCTTGCTTTCTCTTTCTCTCTCTCTCTCTCTCCCCCCATTCTCTCTCTCACTCTCACTTTCTCTCTCTCTCTAAAACAAAGAAGAAAAAGAGGGGAAAAAAGAAAAAGGACTTTTTCTTCTATTTTTTATTAGCTTATTATGGTGTTTTTGTATCTACCAAGTATTCAATAAATGATAAACAGTCAGAGTTTTTGAGAGATTTTTGCTATAGGATATATGTGCTTGCTGGAGAGACAGAGAAAGAGACAGGCAGAAAGCAAGAAATTACCTTCCCACCCCCAGGTGAGTGGCTGGGCTACAATCTCCTCTCCTCCATTCACCTCTTGGGATTTGAAGCACCCCACAGACCTCGCATGAGTTTCAAGCCGCCAGGTCTGGGACTCAAACTGCATTGACCACATGGGAGTCCAGCACCTTAACCAAAGTGTCACCTCCTGGACTAGAGCAATAATAAATTAATAGCTCTATAAATTTAGAAATTAGACTGTTCTCCATCTACTGCTGTGTATTTGAAGCTTTCATATCTTTATTTCAGATATCTCAATTTACAGGAAGGATTTTGTTTGAATTTTTATGTATCCTAATACTTACAGAGTCTTTATCAAGTTACAGGTATGACCCTAAGTACTTTACGTACTTAAATATATTTAATCTTTACATCAATCTAGAAGATAGATTTTTTAAAAACAATTATTTTATTTAAATTTATTTGTTTATTCAATTTTGCCAGAGAAGGCCAGAGTGGCAAGGTGGGGTTGGGGGGTGAGAAATCAGGTCACCAGATCCAGGACTTGAACCATAGTCAGCCAGATGGGAGTCCAGGGCCCTTAACCACCACACCAACTAGATTTTTTTTTTTGAGAGGTTTTTGCTATAGGGCATGTGCGCTCACCAGACAGAGAGAAGACAGAGAGACAGAAAGCGAGAAATCACCTCTCAGGGGGGATGACCATGCCATAGTCCCTTCTCCTCCGTTCTCCTCTCAGGATCTTGGGCACACACACACACACACACACACACACACACACACACATGCCCGGTGTGAGTTTTAAGCCACCGTGTCCGGGACACGAACCGCGGTCGACTACGTGGGAGTCCAACGACATAGCCATTACACTAACTGCTGGTCCGGATATTGTTATTGTTCTGTTTTACCAATTAGAAAACTGAAGAAGAGGGGTTAAATAACTTTGCCAAGGTCACCTAGCTCATAATTGGCAACAGTGTTTTGTTTTACCAAAAATACTTTTATGCCACTTGATTAGAATGTTCCTTGTTTTTCTTTTTCTTTTTTCTTTTTCTCTTCTTTTTGAAAGATTTCTGCTATAGGGAGCTTGTGCTCACTAGAGAGAGAGAGAGAAAATGAGACTTTATCTCCAGGGGGTACAGCCATGATGCCTTCACTTCTCCATTCTCCT
This sequence comes from Tupaia belangeri chinensis, assembly GCF_000334495.1. NCBI lineage: Eukaryota > Metazoa > Chordata > Mammalia > Scandentia > Tupaiidae > Tupaia > Tupaia belangeri. Next base: position 676,256 of record NW_006159583.1, on the reverse strand, counting down.
CTCAGGATTTTGGGCGCAAACACACCTGCACCTGGCATGATGTTCAGGCTGCCAACTTAGGGACTAAAACCATGGTTGGCCATGTAGGAGTCCTGCACCTTAACCACTACACCACACCCAGGCCCCTGGTGTATTCCTTGTTAGTGTATTTCCCAGAAATGTTCAAATTTGTACAAATTGGTAGTATGCAGAGTAGATTTTTTTTTGAGAATAGTTATAGACGTCATGGTTATAGTTCAGTTAGCCATAGCATTAATGTATTTCTTTCAAAAATGTTCAACCTTTAAGCAGTATATTGGAGCTCAGATATGCTCTTAGGTAGGTGAAACATCTTGGCAACTTAGGAGCATTTTTTTATTTGTTATTTATTCATTACACAAATACATGCTACACGTCACCATGTATCAGTCATTGTATGAACCATTGTACATAAAAAAGGATAATGAGATTACAGTAGGCCCTCCATAACCACAGGTTTCACATCCATGGAGTCAACCAACTGTGGATGAAAAATATCCAAGGTAATAAAATAACAAGACAACAATTAAAAAGGATATATTTTTTTTAATTATTTTAACTTTTTTATTTATTTTAATTTGACCAGAAAAGGACCAGGGGTAAAGGTGGGGATTGAGAAAGTCAGCTACTGGGTCCAAGAGAGAGAGAAAGTGAGAAAGCAAGCCGCCATGTCTGAGACTCAAATCACAGTTGGCCATGTGGGGAATCCAGCACCTGTAGCTACCAGGCAACCTTCCAGTCCCAAATGAATATAAAATTTAAAACCAATACAACAACCATTTCAATAGCATTTACATTGTATTAGACATTGCAAGTGATAAAGAAGTGATTTAAAGTACATAGGAGGATGTGTGCAGATTATATGCAATTTTTATGCCATTTTACATAAAAGACTTGAACACTTGAGCATCCACAGATTTTGGTATGTGAGGAGGATCCTGGAAATAATACCCTGTATAAATCAAGGGATAATGTTTACCTTCAATTAGCCCCCAGTCTACTGTAAGTTATAAACTTATTAAAAAATACCACACAATTTTATATGTAGGGTATGGAAAATAATGACTAGGGTTTTACAGGTGAGAGTGTAGTTATGAGTAAAGTTTTCAGAGAAAACAAAGAACATAAAATCTTAAATCTGATTTCCAGTTCTGAACGTCTCCAGATTCGATGCTCTGCAGACCTCTGCACCACCATTCTGCCCTGGATAGAACACACCTTGAGATACATTGCTATAGTTACTGCAGCCAGGGGAGATTGCTGAGGACTTACTATTCTGGTGGGGGTGGTGGGGAGGGGTATGTGAGCGATGCTCAGAACAGTGAGCAGTTGTCAGAGGGGTTGGCAGTACCTGAAGGAAGTTGTTAAAGCTCCTTTTCCCTTCAGACACTGCTTTTCAGGCTGGCAATGAGAGAGTTGCCTACTCCTATATAGAAGTGGTTTGAGTCCTATGATATCTCATGGATACTGGTAGAGAAAGATGCAAATTCCTTTTTGCGTTTTTAGATAAAATCATAATCAATTTATACCTGGATGTTTTCAACAGACTAATGGAAAGCAATTCACTCACAATCAAAAGTCACCAGACATTCTTGAAAGTAACTCACTGTGTAAGTTAATAGAAACAATAGATCTAAATGCTCAATAGCCATCAGGTATTATTGGCATTTTCAAGTACAAAATAAATAACAACTGTGTATAAAACATTTGGAGAAATAAGTGCACATTATAAAGATTAGCAACATTCTATCAGGAGTAACTAAACATGAGCCCTAAAAACCCTTTCAAAACCGTGTTTAGGAACCAGCAGTTGGCGTAATGGCTATGCCCTTTCAAAACCATGTTTAGATTAAGTTTTTTCCCTTTAATCTCATCACAACCAAATTTCAACAGAAAAATTTGAGGGAGACACGTTTAAATCATAGCAGATAATGGCTGTGTCTGGATTCCCATGTAGTCGACCGTGGTTGGAGTCCTGGACCTAGTGGCTTAAACTCATGCCAGGCACGCGTGCATATGTGCTCGAGATCCTGAGAGGAGAATGGAGGAGAAGGGATTGCGGCGTGGGCATCTCCCCTGGGGGGTGATTGCGCACTCTCTGTCTTTCTGGCGAGCGCATGCACCCTGTAGCAAGAAAACCTCTCTCAAAAAAAACACAAAAAAAAACAAAAAAACAAAAAAAACAAATAGCAGATATCAAAGTTTAAAAACGTGTAGAGGAATTCAAGTTATGGGGAAAAAAAATCTTAAACAGTAAGCACGGACCATCAAAAATTATAGCTTGACTTCATTAAAGCTAGGAACTATTATACATTAAAGTATATAAATAGAATGAGGAAAAAAAAAAACACCAGTGATGTTCAGTACACACTAACCTAAAACATGTCACCTTAGCATATTAAATATTTTCAGCTGAAAAAAATGTAAGAAAATGAGATTGTGGCAAGAGCATACCCCACAAGAGTGTCCTTTCCCTCTCCCTGCCTCTCTCTTCGGCAAATGTGTGCGCCCACTGGCAATTAACGAAAAACAAAACCAACAATAACAACAACAACAAAAAGCTGATAATACAGAGTGGTAAAATGTAATTTGAATGGAATTAGCATACACTGCTGATGGGTATATAGATTGATAACAATTTGGCCTTATCTTGTAAACCTGAATATTTACAAATTCTGTTTTAGTCAGAACTGGTCAGATACAACCCATAGTCCTTACTTTGCTAATGCCTGAAAATAGAGAAAGGGATATTTAGAGATCCGCAGATAGTCATAAACAACTAGGGTATATGACACCTAAAGAAATTGTCAGTAGATGATAGTTAAAAGGCCACTGGAGCTTGTTATAAAGGGTTTATATGACATAACTTTTTCCTTTTCCTCTTGAATATCGAGCAGTTAAAACAGTCATTTAATCATATTTATATTTTAGAAAACCCTCCCTGATGGGACCAGCAGATGACGTAATGGCTACGTTGCTGGACTCCCATGTAGCCGACCACAGTTCAAGTCCCGGATCTGGTGACTTAAACTCACGCCAGGCATGTGTGTGTGCGTGCCCAAGATCCCCAGAGGAGAATGGAGGAGAAGGGATTGAATCATGACCATCTCTCTGGGGGTGATTTCTCACTTTCTGTCTCTGTCTTTCTCTGTCTCTCTGGCAAGCATACACGCCCTATAGCAAAAACCTCTCCAGAAAAAAAAAAAAAGAAAAAAGAAAGAAAGAAAAGAAAACCCATTCTGGTAGCAATATATAGGTTAAATCTGATGAGGACAATATGTGAAGCCAGGATAGCTAGTGAAAAATGAAAGCTTGGATAAAGAATTTAGCTTTAAGAGGTAATTTAATAGACGAAACTGTGGTTAAGAATAACACTGAGAGCCAGCTCTATTGGCACAGTGTTAATATCCTGCTTAGCAAAAACAGGGTCCCACCTCACAACCGAAGTTTGAATTCCTTATCAAGTTCTCCTGAAGCACCTGGGCACATGTATGATTATTCAGGATCCAGTGGGCTAGAGTACTGGAAGAAGGAGATTATAGTGTGACCAGACCTTGTGGTGTGGTCTATGATGTCTAGTATCTGTTTGATTATTACAGCAATGACTTTTTGAGACACTTACTTAAAATATAAATACCTTTTTCTTCTCTGAAATTCTCTTCTTCTCTCTCCCTCTTTCTTCTTGCTCCTTCTCTCTCCTTCTCTCTCCTTTTTTCCTTTCCTTTCATGTGCTTGTGCAGTGGGGTAGTACTTCACAACACTGCCACATGGGCAGCCAGGGTTCGGATCCCAGATCCACCTGAATATTCTGGGTACACCTGCACATGCATACCATCCTGGCTGACTGGGTTGATGATTGTGGCAGGGCAAGATCTTGTCTAGGGTGTCTATCTGTCTTTACTTCTCTTTGTCTCTCTCTCAATAAATAAACTTAAAACTTAAAAAAAAAAATGTAAGTATACTAAAGCTTTATTTTACCCAGGTGAATGGATTTCACTAAATGAGTAACTTGAAAAATTGAATATGATAAAATATTTGCCCCTGTCTTAGTACCATAAAGCAATATAATGTTTTGTACATTCTCTACCTTTAAATAGACTCCTGAAATATGCTACTTCATTGTTTTTGAAAAAAGCATTTTCATATCTTTAGAATTTTATGTAACATCTTGCACTATCATTTTAAACCCATAACAGATTTAGAAAAGCTAAGTCTACAAGGATATGCATTAAGCAGCATGAAATTAATTTTTAATATTTGTAATTTTCATCTATACTTCAATCTCAATGTTGTCCAAAGCCTTCATAGACTTCTGCACTACTTTTTTTTTTTGGAGAGGTTTTCGCTATAGGGCACATGCGCTCGCCAGACAGACAGAGACATAGAGACAGAAAGCGAGAAATCACCCCCCAAGGGGAATGGTCACGCCGCAATCCCTTCTCCTCCATTCTCGTCTCGGGATCTTGGGCATGCACGCACACGCGCCCGGCGTGAGATTTAAGCCACCGGGTCTGAGACGTGAACCGCGGTCGACTACGTGGGAGTCCAGCGACATAGCCATTACGCTAACTGCTGGTTCCCTGCACTATTTTTCACATCTGAAATTTTCAAGTAACACTCATATCTTTATTAAACAATAATAAATTATTTTCTACTTACTGTTAAAATGTGTGGCATATAGCTCTTTATTTTTTTCCTAATAATAAAAATAAAAACTCTGATAGACTCTTGTTTTTCATAGTCAGCAATCTAAGACCGGACAAGTTTCCTAAGATCATATGGGGCGATGAAGCAGAATGACTTCAAAGGATCATTGACTTAAATAATACATACTTCAAGATGCCCGTGAGGCTTAGGCAGACTGCCACTATGACAGACTATTAATTAATAACATGTACTTTACAAAACCCATCATTTTATATTTATATAATAGACTGCTATGACTTTTCATAAGCTTTTTTTTTTAGTAACATCAGTTCCTCTATTCATGGTTTTTCGTTTTTGTATCATGGACCCCCAAAGGCTAATATCTAACATCTAGGTCATATCTACCCAAGGCAGCAGCACCAACTACTGCTTCCACCATAAGCATTTCCACTTATTAAGACTTTCCACATCATTATATGAATACTCCTAAAAGCCATGTACTGTTACTATTTTTATTTTACAGAGGAAGGTACTCACTCTTATAGTTGCTGACTTGCTTATTGGCACATAACAAATAAGAGAAGGCACTAAGATAAAAATGATGTTTGCTGATTTCAAATCTCTGGTGCTTTCCATGACACTGAAATTTTCCTGTACTTTGGGTTAGTGGCAGATCGTGGATATGGGTAGCACCATGAAAGAATGACTAGCAGTAAGGCCTTGAATTTCCAGTGACAACTCAGAAGTGTATGTTTCAACTTTGATGTGAACATCTAAAACCATAAAATGTGAAAACTAGCAGATGGCATAATTCGTCGCTGGACTCCCATGTAGTCGACCGTGGTTTGAGTTCCAGACCCGGTGGCTTAATCTCACACCGTGTGCGTGTGCGTTTGTGCTCAAAATCCCTAGAGGAGAATGGAGGAGAATGAATTGTGCGTGACCATCCCCCCGGGGGGGTGATTTCTCGCTTTATGTCTCTCCGTCTCTGTCTTTCTGGCAAGTGCACGTGCCCTATAGCAAAAACCTCTCAAAAAATTAATTAATTAAAATAAAATAAAACAATAAAATGTGTGTGATCATATATGTCCTCATATCTTTTAAGAAAGTGACTGTTTTTTATATGCCAGTGTGATCTACCTTAGGCAAGCTTACGATCATTATGTACTATTGCTCCTTTCCAGAGCTTACCAGAAATACAATGGTAACAAAATAAATGGAGCTCTTACATTCATGGATTTTATCTTAATAGCTGTGGGAAGTTATTGGAGGGCCCTAATCACTGGAGTACTATGATCCAATTGAGGTTATACAAATTCCAAGTGAGTTTTGATATGAACAGCAGTGAATGAAACCAGAGAGATACGATAGACAGCTGGCTACTCTGTGAGCAGAGAGGAGTTGTCTCAAGGTACTAGCAGTGGAGATGAGAAAAAGGGATATGAAGGTAGGACTTTGTAACTAATTATGTGAGAAAGAGAAGTAAAATGATTATGCATCCCAATTTGCCCAGGACAATTCTAGTTTTGCCTTATGCCTTGACATAATTATTGACTACCTTCTTCCACTTTCAAAAGCACCAGAATTTGCATGATAAAATACATGTTAATCCTAGAGAAAAGAAAAGACAGGAAAGGGGGCTGGCAGGTGTCATGGTGGTTAAGGGTACTGGACTCCCACAGGTTCGAATGAAGTTCGAGTCCTGGACATAGCAGTTTGCTTTCTCTTCTCTCTCTCTCTCTCTC
>NW_006159583.1:603179-669826 GCF_000334495.1 Tupaia belangeri chinensis | reverse complement strand
TTCCTGTCTGGTAAAATTAAAAATAATTAAGTAAATAAATAAAATTAAACAAAATAATTCTTAAAAAAGAAAAGGGATAGAAAAGACAGGATAATTTAAGAATAAATACCAGGATAGTGGTTTGAACAACTGTGTGGACAGTTTTACCATTTACTGAAAAGGGATACATTAGAAGATAAACTCGGGAACCAGCAGTTAGCGTAATGGCTATGTCGCTGGGCTCCCACGTAGTCGACCGCAGTTCGTGTCCCGGACTTGGTTGCTTAAAGCTCACACCGAACGTGTGTCGTGTGTGCCCCAAATCCTGAGGGGAGAATGGAGGAGAAGGAATTGCGGCGTGACCATACCCCCTGGGGGGGTGATTTCTCAATTTCTGTCTCTATGTCTCTCTCGGTCTGTCTGGTGAGTGCACATGCCCTATAGCGAAAAATCTCCCCCCAAAAAAGATAAACTGTTGGGAGATTAAATTATGAGTTCAAGTTTAGACATGATATGTTTAAGGTGACTGTTGTACATTGAAGTAATGACACAATAATCAGGTGACTACATGAATTTTATTTGTTAGAGAATATTGACTTGAGCATGATTTTTATGGTTTATGACTGAAGTGATGGAAGTGGATAAGAGTGCCAAGTTAAAAAGGATAGAAAACAGTGTCAAAAAGCCAAGATACCTGAGGAAATTAAAATGGCACCTACCGGGGACCAGCAGGCGACTTTATGGTTACGTTGTTGGACTCCCACGTAGTTGACCGTGGTCCAAATCCTGGACCCGGCGACTTGAAACTCATGCCAGGCATGTGTGTGTGTGTGTGTGTGCCCAATATCTTGAGAGGAGAATAGAGAAGGGATTATGGCCTGGTCATCACCCTTGAGGGTTGATTTCTCTCTTCCTGTCTCTCTGTCACTGCATGTCTCTCCGAGGAGCACATGCGCCATGCAAAAATAAATAAATAAATAAACTCTCTTAAAAAAGAAAAAACAGTACCTACTGTTACAGAATGAATAAACAAGGAGAGGCTTCAAAGGAGACCTGAAAAGGAGAGACCAAGAAGAGGATTTTAAGAAGGAAAGACTAGAGAGGAATGTCAAATGCTATGAAGAGCTAACATAAAATAAGATATGAAAAGCATACATTGAATTCATTAACTAGAAAGTCATAAAATACATTGGTGATGGTTGTCTGGTCAGCTTGGAGGACATAAGTCTGATTATAGGATTTTTTTTTGAGAGGTTTTTGCTAGAGGGTGTGTGCGCTTGCCAGAAAGACAGAGAGAAACAGAGAGATAGAAAGCGAGAAATCACCCCCCCCAGGGGGGACGGCCATACCGCAATCCCTTCTCCTCCATTCTCCTCTTGGGATCTTAGGCACACACGCACATGCGCCCGGCATGAGTTTAAGCTGCCGAGCCCAGGACTTGAACCGCGATCGACTATGTGGGAGTCTAGTGACATAGCCATTACGTTAACTGCTGGTTCCCCTAATTGTAGGATTTTAAGGAGTAATTGGGATGTGAGTTTGAACAACTTTTCAGGACTAACTAAGAAAGAAAGAAAGCACTTGTGAAATAACAGAAGAATTTGCAGAGTATGAGTGACAATCATGTCTCGGAAGACTTACATCACGTAGGACATGGTACTCAGAGGCCTCCATCACTCATATCCACCATCAAAGTAGAAGATGATTTCATGATCATAGCTGTTAGAATAGTTTGAACTTTTTAGGTACATTGTGTGACTTTAAAGTTACTTTTATTTTTAAGTAGTGGGAGTGAGAATATAATTTAAACTTTTACTTTAGTTATTCTTGCCTGCTAAAACTGCGTCTCATAAATGTGCTCAATAAAAATGAAATTTTGCCTTAGTTTTATCCTCACTATGCAAAGACTTGCCTTCAGAACACTAGGGATTCTTCAAATGTTTGTTGGCAGACAAAAAAAGGTAAAGATTTATGGCAAAGAAAAGCATTTCTGAAAAAAGATACTCCTCATTGTGTGTGTGCATTAATTATGAACGGGGTTTAGGGGTGCACTCACTGTAATAGCTTTTTGGTCTTCTTTGAAGAAAATAGAAAATGCTCCCTTAGGGGCTACTGCTCGAATTTCCTTTAATGAGTCACCTAAGCTTCAGTGGTTTTAAGTATGATATTTACGTTCCCTTGTTCTAGGACACTGAGAACTTAGAAAAATATGTGTGATTAAAACATCCAAAGTAGTAATTTATACATAATGAAAATACATATATACTAAGAAATTCTGTCAGTAGTAGGAGTGGTAATAATGATGATAAATGTCACAGCTGGAGACTTGGAGAAGGATCTGCAAAGAGGGAAAACAACTACCAAACCATATGCACTGGGAGAATTTGCTTCACCTCTGTACTTAAGTTTAATGATTACATTGAAGTTTGAGAAAAGACTCTTTGCACAAGGATTGTAATCATGATAAACAAGTACCTTTATCCAACTCAAATAAATGAACTTTTTTTTTCTTTTTTAACTAGTTGGTAAATGAGAAATAAAGTCTAGTCTTTAACAAAGACATAGATTATCACTGTAAAGTAGTAGCACTGATTTGCATAATAGATTATGAAACTCTCCAAGATTTGCACTCTGAATACACCTGCAAGTTTCTCCTGTATCTGTTTATCAATTTACTTTCACATCTGACTTCTCATTTCTGAAAATATATTTATTTTAATTTATTAGGAAATGTATGCTATTTATAGATTTATATTTTTGCACCTATGTATATTAATTTATCTGTTTCTGCAGGGGCCTGGCAGTTCTGTAGATTCTTACTATAATATATGCTACTATGGCATAACATATTAGAAAACTATCACATAAGAGTATCTGTTTTATTAAATTAAAACCTAGTATAAAATATTGACCTCAGGCGAGCATGGCCTGGTAATTAAGGCAGCCTTATCTCACAAGGCAAACCATGCAATTCAAAGCCCAGGCCCAGCAGCTTGAGAAACATGCTGGCAAGTGTGAATACATCCATCATGTATCACAATACAAAAAAGAGGGAGAGAAGAAGGAAAAGGAATTTTAGTTCGGTCATACCCCATGAGAGGTGCTTTCTCTTCTCCCTCTCCTCTCTCTCTCTCTCTCTCTCTGCCTTTCTCTGGTGAGTGCATGTACCCTCTCTAGCAATCAGCCAGTCAGTAAAATTGTCCTCATCAATAAACTGATTATTCTTCTAGAGAATTCTGGAAAATTTCAAAGAATAAATTTATTTTCGGATTGTATATCCAAGACCAACAGATGACGTAATGGTTATGTTTCTGGACTCCCACATAATTGGCTGCTGTCCAAGACCCAGACCCAGTGGCTTAAAACTCATGCTGGGCACAGGTGCATGTATGCTCAAAATCCCAAAAAGAGAATGGAGTAGAAGGGTTTGAGCACAGCCACCCCCTAGGGAGTGATTTCTTGCTTTCTGTCTCTCTGTCTCTCCAGCAAATGCATGTGACCTATAACAAAAATTTATCTTAAAAAAACAGATTTTATATCCAACTTTGTAATATACTTCACCTCTTTTCAGTATTTATGTCTGCATTTCTGTGTAGAATGGTATAGATCGATGTATATATTTCAAAAGTTACTCCTGGGAACGCAGAGATCTCTAACACATTTTCTACATATTTTGACTAATTGAACCATAAAATAGTTTGAAATGTGGTAAACATTGAGCTACCTCTATTCATAACTATAAGGTGAAGATTTTCTCTAGCCTGGATATATAGAAAGTGTCAAGTCAGAAAGGGAAACTCCCTTTTCTTACCTGAAACATAACCCCAAAGCTCCCTTTTACTGCTTGAGAATTGTGATTACAAAAGACTGGTTCATAGGAAGGTTCATCATGTGCAATTGAAATAAGATAAATTAGGACAGTTACAGAAAATGTTCTACAAAGCTGTGTTCTATTTTTTTAATGATGTCTGTCCTACTGGTTTAGCTTTAAATTACCATTTTCTAAAACGATATTAATATTAGATATATTTGCTCTTTCAAGTTTCTTACTTGGAAATATTAAAAGTTAACTCTATCAGTCCCATTTTGGCAGAAATTTTGGCTGGTGGGAAAATTGGAGCAGATATTTAGATATACAGAACTGGGATTGGGGAGAAGTAAAGAAGCCAAGAAGAAAAACCCTAAAGAAAAAAAGGTCAGAATGTGGAAAAATGGATAGTTCTTGAAAGGGCATTAAGTCATCTATTAGGAAGATGCAAAATTCAATTTTGAGATTCGCTGGTTTATCCAGTCCAGCTACTACTTTCTCTTGGCTCTAAACCAGGGTGCTGCAATGGATGCTTTAAGGCCATTTCCTGAATGTGCTTAACCCAGAGAATCAGCTGGCCCTTTGTGACACACATTCTTAGCTATAGGGCCAGTGGGTCTGGAATCTTAAAGGAATGCTGTGTTAGGGACCAGCATTTGGCTTAATGATTATATTGCTGGACTCCCAGGTAGTTCACCATGGTTAGGATCCCAGAACCAGCAGCATAAATCTCACACCAGGCACATGTGTACGCCTGCCCAAAATCCGAGGGGAAGAGTGGAGGAAAGGGATTCCAGCATAGCCATCCCTCTCTAAGGAGGTGATTTTTCGCTCTCTGCCTCTGTTTCTGTCTCTCTGGGAAGCACATGTGCCCTATAGCAAAAATCTGTCTCGAAAAAAAAAAAGAAGAAGAAGGAAAAAAATGCTGTGTTAGAAGATAGGAAAGATGTATTAGATTTGTCTCTGTCCTCAAACAATTTGTAGTCTATCCTTCTCTTCTAAGCCTTAGTTTTTTGGGGGGCTGTTTACCTATAAAGTATAAATAAAACTTTTTTTGCTAGTTTTTAAGGTAAATGAGAGAAAAGGAAAATCTTTTCAGAAACTTCCAAGGCGTTTCAAATTAGTAAAGATTTAGAATTCAAATTATGTGTGTATGTGGGCAAGAAAGGATGTTTTGAAAAGAAAGGAGATGAGTGAAGGCATACTGAAAAAAAAATTTTTAAACGCACAAAATAAATACACTTTAAAAAATTCAAACCCTTCTTTGGCCCCCAGCCAATGACAACCATGAGTTCTAGATCATTAAAAAAAGAAAGAAAGAAGAAAGAAAGAAAGAAAGAAAGAAAGAAAGAAAGAAAGAAAGAAAGAAAGAAAGAAAGAAAGAAAGAAAGAAAGAAAAAAAAAAAGGAAAAAAAAAAACAAACAACTCAACCACCACTAGAGGGTGCAAGTGCTCACCAGAGCCACAGGGAGAGAGGGAGGGAAGAAAGCATCCATCATGGGCAATGATCACACCACACAGTCCCTTCTCCATCTTTCCCAACTTTCAGGATTTAAGGTACACACTCAGATGTGCCATGTATTTCTCAAGTTACCAGGATTCGAACCTCATGGTTAATCGTCTGGGATCTGGCTGCCTTAACCCCCAAGCCACTGAGCCAAATCTAAGTTTTGTTTTGTTTTGTTTTGTTTTTGTTTTTAGTATCATCTCAAAGTTTCCCAAATGTACTTTCTGGGTTTTGTTTGTAAGAGGATGTGAAATACTCCTTGATGTCTGCTTTGGTTGCTTATTCTTTTCTTTTGCTAAGCCAGGTATTTATATGAAATCTATTAAATCATAAACACAAATCTCCAGCTGTTAGGCATGCATTTAACCTAACCCCTGTGTCCCAGACAAGTGTCTTTGACAGTCCCTTAAAGAGCCAGCACAGCACTAGCCTTTGAGTCCAGATGTGTGTTCTGAATGAACTGATAAAGAAATGAATCTCTAACTCTGACCCCATCTCTTTGCAGTGTAGTAATTGCTAAAAATTTTGTCTTCTAACTTTTATGAACACTGGGAGGAGAAATAGTTCATCATTCACTTTAATAGCTACTTTTGGATCTTTGTTTTAATTTTTTACATTAGCTGTACCTCTAATCAGAAAGCTTTTCCCCATCTCAACCCTAAATTTTATGTTGCAGTTTAGCATGTGTCTGTATTTATATGTCTGCGTTATTTTTACTCAAATATAAAAAAAAATCAATTTTATTTTGGTCATAATTTGGAACTGAGAATAATTTTCCTTTCTGGGATAACTGGCTTGCAATATAACTTATTTATCTTATTCTTTTCTTTTAGCAGCAGCAACAGAAGAACCAGAAGTGATCCCAGATCCTGCCAAGCAGACAGACAGAGTGGTGAAAATAGCAGGAATAAGTGCTGGAATTCTGGTGTTCATCCTCCTCCTCCTAGTTGTGATATTAATTGTAAAAAAGAGGTAAGAACTGACTTTGTCCTGTATCACTCAGTTACCATTTATGTCACAAGTTTTCCAAAACTTTTTTTCCCTGCAAGCTCTTTTAACTTAGAACAAGTAAGAATTTCAACAGCGTTGCCACCACCTTGAGTCTAATACTCATCCTTTTCAAATAAGTCCTCATTTAGTTATTTGCAGTTTAATTTTGAATATAAACCTATGTGTTTTGTTACATTATCCTTCAAATTAATGTACAAATTTAAATTTCTCAAATGCAAAGATACTTGAGATATTAATTTACTTGGTATTTGAAGTGTTATTACCAAGAATAATGAAGTATGGATTTATTCTGATACTTGGGCTATGGTCTAGGAATTGTTTTGTACTTTTACTCTATTTTTCTAAGTCTTGGCTACAAAAAAGGTATGAGAAGACTATAAACACTTTTAGAGATGCGATTGTATATTAAATATTCACCAACTAAAATCGTTAGCCTCAAAATAAAGAGTAAATTTTTTAAAAAGTACTGAACATTAGCCTTTATGCTATGTCAACCAATATCGCCATCTTCTGGAATTATGTGAAGATATTAAGGCCTGCTGGATTTTACACTGAAATCTCTTGGAAATTAAAGTATACTCACATTGAAAAAAATAATTGCAAAGTATGCAGTTTTTATCATTTGAGCTTTTGTCCTTCATACAGGTTATAGTCTTTAAGACATTGTCTGAGAAACTAGCACAATTCTCCAGTTCTTCCAACGATGTATTTTAGATGATGCTACAATTTGGAAGGACTTTTTAAAAAATTACATACAGAGTATAGTCTAATAACAGTCTTTGTGTGTAGAAGTGATTGTGATTTCTAAATACTACTGAATAATAGAATAAATGATGTTGCTTATATTACATTGAATCATATAATAGTTATTTTATACTCTCAATAAAGCATTAACATTAGAGATAAAACTCATACTACATGTCTTAACAATTCCATCAGAGTTTATTTTAATATATTGCCTCTTTACAATGGTCCCTTGGAGATATATATGTTGGCGAAGACACATCTGCATTAGAAACATTAGGTATGCATCATAGTGTTTTGTGTTAAATTAGCTACATACGTGCTTTCCCCAAATAGTGCTTTCTCTTTCTGCTGTTGTCTACTTCTGTGGTTGAAAAATACATCACATGTAAGGCAGGAAGGTTTAAAAATATTATAATAAAATATTTGTTAGTACACATTTGCCGATAAGATCAATAACATCATCACAAGTAAGTGTAAGATCTTACATCTCTGTTTGGTTTAAATGTATCTTTAGAGAGTTATCTGAACTCAACAGTTTAGAGTTCACAAAACCGTGTTTCACAATTAAATTGATTCTGCTTACTTCAGATTGGAAAGTGGCTTCTGATTATGTCTTCACTCCCAGTTGGTTTAAACTTATTCATTTTATTTGTTATTTATTTGGAAACACATTTTTGTTTTTGATAGCCATTCTTATGCCATGGCACTCAGTTTAGGAATAACACAAAATTTCAAAAATAAATTTCCTAATATACACAAAAAGTCACTTAAGCAAACTTTTAACAGGCTAAAATGCTGACTGCTCTCCAAAATCGTATAGTGTAACAAATGCTTTTTATGGTTCACATTTTAAATGGTTAGATAAATGAGCCTCTTTTAAAATGTGTAACATTTGAGTTTTTATAATTATGCTTTAACTGATTGCCTTTTTATACAAAGTATGCAAGAGCTTTTGATTCCCTTCCTTGTCGTCACCTCTAAGATCAGGAAAAGATGTGATTTTTTTTTAGATAAAGTTTCATGTTTGAATATGTTACCTTCTGATACACTATTATATCTAAATTACTTGAACCCTTAATTACCTAAGCAACTTTGTAATGACTTTTATTCATAAAGAGTGTGTGTCATGTGTGGATCATATATGCCTTAATCACAAGTTATGCTTTCATAGATAATAGTTTCCCTTTTAATATATAACTTTTAATAAGAATAATAGAGGAGCAAATTATTTCAGGCTCTTATCTGCATGTTTTTATGGGAAATCATTAAGTTTCTCAAGACATCCCTCTCTGGGAATAATTAATATAGGTATATTTCTCAAGTTGAAAGAAGTTTTATGTATTTTTTGGTAGTTTTGTAAAAAAAATCTGGTTTGGAATTCAGTTGTGTAGAATTTTACAGATGAGGGTATAATAAAGTAAGTTTTTAGGCTAAGAAAAGGGATATTGCATCTTTCAAAACGCAATTTCATTTTTTTATTTATCACTGTTAAATTATCTCCAAATGTATGCCATTTTTTCATCAGTTCTATATTGTATTTTAAGTGCACAGCATGAACACATTAATAATTCCAAACACAAATTTGAAATTATATTTTAATACAGTAAATGCTTGTGTTTGATATCATGTTCACATGCATATACTGTAGAAATATCTTTGCATATATATAGTTTATGGTGCATATGTATATTCACATAATATGTGTATATCTTTGTACCACTAAGATTATTATAGAAATGTAGGTGCTATTTTGCATATAGTATATATTAACACAATAGATCTCTATGTCTTATATCTAAGAACAAAAAGTCCAACTATTATACAAGTTCTATGCACAGCTGTTCCATCTGTCATACATTTAGATGGTAATGGATGATACTATGCTTAACTGCATGTTGAAAATACACAATTCATTTAATTTTTCAATTTCTTGGCAATAAAAGAAATGTCAGCATGTTATTTTTTTCTAAAGTATATATTTAAAATTTTATTTTTCTACTGCATATCTGTCTGTTTTATTGCATGGCAAGGGAAATCTAACAATGCATGAGCAATTGAAATGCAAAGCAAAAATACATGAATTTTATTTTATTTTATTTTATTTTTTAACGCACATTTTTCTGCTTTATTGAATGTGACAGAGTCACGCTTTTCATTCACCATTGCTTCTCTTTTTCCACTGTCTGTGATTTGCTTGCCAGGAGGAGCTACTATTCTTACTCCTACTACCTGTAAGTAGAAAATGGGTGATGTACAACTTTACATGTGTTAAAGATGCAGTATCCCTTTTCAAAAAATAAATAAATAAAATAATGTCTGTAATCTCGGTGGCATTTTTAAAAGATATGTTTCTCACTCTATAACTGTAAATTGTATCTATTACCTATTTTGCTAATCTTTTTAAAAAGGGATATTGTATTTCTGTATGTTCAGCTACTTTTAATTTTTATTTACAGTTTTCCATAAGTAGCATTAGCCTACAGCCAAAAACATCATTTATTTACTTAAGTCAAATCTGTGCCTTATCTTAGTAATATGGTACTTCACTCCTCTGGTAAAGTAGAGATAGTGGTTGAGATCACTCACTAATCCCTATCTTTATGTAATACTGTTATATTTGACAAAATGAACCATGTGATACGTTTATAAAAGAAGTTTCACAAATACCTTCCTAGGATGCAAATCAGATCAGATTTGCATGTGTTAACATCTCTCTCCACATTTTCAGGAATCCAGGATGGGTAATAACTTTAGAATTTTTTTTTGTCTTGCCATTAAGACAATCAGGATGCAGGGCCAGCAGGTGGTTTAGTGATTAAGACAATGAACTCCCACATGGCGGACTACAGTTTAAGTCCCAGACTTGGTGACTTGAAACTAACGCCAAGAGTGTGTGCTTGCATGCCTCAAAAATCCCAAGGGGAGAATGGAGAAGAAGGAACTGTGGCATGGCGATCATCCCTGGGTGGTGATTTCTCGCTTTCTGTCTCTCTGTCTCTGAAGTAAGCACATGTGCCCTATGTCAAAAATCTTTAAAAATAAAAAAAAGACAGTCAGTATGCTCTTATGAAAATAAGTGGATAAAAACCATAATGTTGCAACAATAAAGAAACAGGTTTTGTTTGTTTTTAGACAAAAGGGATCTTTTGTTCATAATAACTTTAATAGGACAAAAATTTATAAAACCAATGCCAAAATACCTTCTTGTCAACCTACTCAGGAGCAAGTATAAAGTTTCCTCACATATCTCCGTTTCCCTTTCAGAGTCTGTGACTCATTAGACTTAGGTATGGAATGCTCATTTGGATAAGGATGGAGAGGACTATACATACTGTTTTATGAGTCATTTTTAGTTTGTCATCTTTGATGCCAGAATAATTATTTATCCGATTCAAAATGGTATAACAATGCATTCTTGGATTTTGACAGAGATTTAATTCACCACCTTGCAAGGATTAAGGATTAAGATTAAGTAGGTTTGGGGCATATGTCACACAGCTTTTATGCTAGTAGGTAAGCTTATACTATAGCTTTACAACAACATTTTATGAGTCGCAATGACGATAACACAATTCCACTAGCATTTTAAATATTATAAGCAGATTGCTCCCTGAAATCTGCTAAAACAAGCAGGTGTAATGTAAACTAACAGTGCTCCTAGCTTATTGTGTTGAATCATAATATCCTTGTTAAATCATGTTTGATGAAGCCAAAGGTAATTAACTGTTCTATTTCATACAATGATGGAGTACTTCTCTCTGTGGCCCACCCATACATCCACCTGCAAAAGTTTATGCTGTTGGCTGCTTTGATAATGAGAGCCATTAGCACATCTGTCAAACTCAAGTAGTTGCAAAATGAATCTCTTAACTGCCCTGAAGTGCACATTATGTAAGCTAGCTGCTCAGGGGGAGACAAAGCATCATGTAAACTGGAATCAATAAGTATCTAATCAGGAGGCTGTCAATAGCTTACCAGTAACCATCGATGACTGTAATATTAGAACAGGGTTCCATTTTGGTGTGGATGGTTAACATTTCGGTGTTCTAAAAATGTAGCAAGTTATGCTAATATTATTGCAGTACTTGGGGCTACTGGCATTTTTAAACATAGAATGTCAGAGATGTGCTTTTAAAGGCTGCCTTAAACATATCCAGTAACACTAATCTCAATTAGAGATTTTTTTAATATAAACATAGAAATAAATTAGAGTAGAACTTAAAACCAGTTGTGATCTTTGAGCTAATACTCACCGGTATTGTCATAATAGATGTCAGTTTTTTATCCAAACACTGAACACTGATGTTATAGTCTCTTTGTTTTGTAATAATGAAATGAAAGCCTACCTCACAGGGTTGTTGTGAGGATTATGGTATAAAAAAACAAGCTGATAATGCGTGGCTAGCAAATATTAATAAAGGTTATATTCCCCTGTAATTTGTCAACTACTCTAGGTTTGTGAATCTGAAGAGGAAATATCTTTTATTACTTGTAAACTTTAGCATGTGATTTATTTGGCAAATTCATTACATCTTATTTTGCTCAGTCATAAAATAAATATAAATTATACATGCTTTAAGGTAAAGATTCAAAGTTTAAATTTGTATTTTCTATTTGCTTTGAATTGCCCATCTTCAAATGTCAACATTATTTTGAATACAAATTCCATGTTTTGGTATTTTTATCCAATTAAATATCTCAGGTATTCTGAGGAATGAATTCTCTCTTTGTTTTTGCCCAAGACACAAGGATTGTAACCCATTTCTAAAACCTTTTTTTTTTCTTTTTATATTTGCCACAGGATGTGTGTGCCCACCTGAGGGGGTTGAGGGGAGAGAGAGGGGGAAAGAAAACACTTCCTTTATAGTGTAGAGAATGGTTACACAACAATCCCTTCTCCCTACTTCAGGATTTGGGGTACACAACCACATGCACCCAGCCCATATCTGAAGCCACTGGGTCCTGGACTCAAATCTTATACTCAGCCACGTGACATCCAGTTACCATGATCACCATGCCATGGGCTGGACCCTTAAACTTTAATTTTTTTCTTTTTCTCATTCTTTCTTTATTTGCTGTTTTAAATTTTTTTTAATGGCAAGACTTTTGGGCTATATTCATATACTCATATTTAAATATTCAAATATTATAACAAGTAATATTTAACTCTTAGAAGAAGCAGCACTTTGTATTATAGAATACTTTGTAATATGACAATTAAAAAAATGTACAAACTATATGCAGTCTAAGAGCTTAGGCTTTGGAACCAGGTCATTTTTTACTGCTTATTAGGAAAACAACCATGGGCAAGTTATTTAGTGTGTGCCCACCTGAGGGGGTTGAGGGGAGAGAGAGGGGGAAAGAAAACACTTCCTTTATAGTGTAGAGAATGGTTACACAACAATCCCTTCTCCCTACTTCAGGATTTGGGGTACACAACCACATGCACCCAGCCCATATCTGAAGCCACTGGGTCCTGGACTCAAATCTTATACTCAGCCACGTGACATCCAGTTACCATGATCACCATGCCATGGGCTGGACCCTTAAACTTTAATTTTTTTCTTTTTCTCATTCTTTCTTTATTTGCTGTTTTAAATTTTTTTTAATGGCAAGACTTTTGGGCTATATTCATATACTCATATTTAAATATTCAAATATTATAACAAGTAATATTTAACTCTTAGAAGAAGCAGCACTTTGTATTATAGAATACTTTGTAATATGACAATTAAAAAAATGTACAAACTATATGCAGTCTAAGAGCTTAGGCTTTGGAACCAGGTCATTTTTTACTGCTTATTAGGAAAACAACCATGGGCAAGTTATTTAACTCCTCTGAGCCTTGATGAACTCATCTATACAATTAATACCCTCATGCCTTTATCAGTGGATTGATCTGAGAATTCATTGAATTAACAAATGAAAATTGCCAAGCATACAACGAGGCTAATTTATCTATTCAACAAGTATTTATTGCACTTGATCTTAGCCGAAAGGCCAAGAAGTAATTAACAAGTATTTATTGAATACTCGCTTCATACCAGGTACTCAGGTACTCCTCCATGTGCCAGGAAAATACAATTGGTCCTTCTCTTCATGGAATACACAGTGGGAATACAGCTGAAATAGACTTGCAGTGTATATGTTGAGTGTTATTACAGAGGGAGAACATGATGCTATAAAAAACCCTAGCAATGAAACCTAACCTAGGACAGGTTATATAGGGATCAGACATATAAAGCCTTCCTATTCAGATGCCATTAAGCTGAAACAGAATGGTTAAAAGATAACCAGATATTTGAGGCACAAGTTTGTTGTAGGTCAAAAGGACACATGACACATTCTATAGGATGACCTAGAGGACTATTTAAAAAGTAGAAATCAATAGACAAAATATGACCGGATGATGTTTAATAAGACCCAAACACTTGTTTTAAAAATAAGATCACTTGAAAAAAAATAATATAAATGTTCATGTTTTTGATTTGTCTTTAAAAAACATTGTTAGAAACTCAACACCGAGATCAAAAGCCAGTTCATTTAAACAAGTTGCCCCCTAAACTGCTTTGCAATTCTTTACTGACATCACCCTTACAAAGATGTCTTCTGACAGCATCACTCATTTGTGTTACTTCTGTGAAACCGTAAATTCATACAAGGTCTTTACCCCATAGCCTCAAAGGAAAGAGAGAGAGAGAGAGAGAGAGAGAGAGGCTCTTGCAATATACAGATTAAATATTGCTAATAAATGATGGCGATGGTCATGGTGTGTGGTGGTAGCTATGGTGGTGGTGTAGTCATTTCTGTTATACTTTCGTCATTGTCTTCTTGTTACTAATACTATGATGATCATCATGATTTGAAAAAGAAAATTCTATCCCCACATCTTAGTTTGTGCCTATCTTATTTAGGTATCAGTTCTGCTGCGTCACTGTGTTTGTTGTGTGTGTTGGGTGCATAGCTCCTGAGGCCACGTATTATATTCCTCAGAGAAAACATCCTACACTGGAGTTGCCCTCAAATAGCTAGATTAACTTTTTAAAGGAAAAACCATTAGACATGAGTGAAATCTATTAAGTGAGCCTGGTATTTGTGGGACATTTTCTTTAGTAGAGATACTAATGAGCATCAGAAGAAAATGTCTTACCTTACAATCTGGCCAAAAGATGATATTCTCAAAACAACTACAGAATATTTCCAAGACAACATAAACTGCAGCCATAAACTCAGTAATGAAATTTGTGAAGTACCACTTCCAGAGTGTCTGTATTTATATCATATATAAATTGTCTTGTTAATGTGATTTAAATATTTTATATACCTTTAATCGTTGTTTTCCTTGCATGTTTCATGGGGAACATGCACCAGAGCCAGAATGTAGTTTGTAACCTCGATATGTAAGATAACGAAGTCAGTATCTGCGTAGTTTAAAACTTTAATTCTGCCTGTTTCCAAATCCCCTAAATCATTTGTCCTCTTGGATTTCTAAGGCATTTCCATACTGATACTTTGCCATAAGTTTCTAAGTCACGTTTTTAAGATTTGACCAAGTCAATACTCCACAACGATGATGGTGATTTGCATTATAACTTTTCATAGGGTTTTCAAAACTATTCTCTGTACTTTTCTCACACAGTACATGATTTAGTGTCGCATATCCTTGTGTATTTTAATTTTATCTAGCTGTGCTTGATTTTAAAAGTCTTCAGATTGGGTTTTGTCCATGTTATAAATATATTGCTATATACGTTAATGTTTCACATGTTGTGGTTTTACTTAGTAATAGCAATAGCTAGAGAATGTGGAATGGGACTTTTTCTCTATTTTAAGTGGTTGGCTATAGTAAAACAAATTTGAAAAAAATAATCATGTCGTAGCTAGGAAGAAGGTCTGAAAGTTTATCAGAAGAATTAGTCACTCAGGAAGAACACCAAAACTTAGGGTTAGCTTAAATTTTCCTGCCTTTTATTTCTTTCTTCCTCTAAGAAAGTATTTATTTGTGCTTTTAAAAAATAGAGTTATAGGGACCAGCAGTTAGCGTAATGGCTATTTTGCTGGACTCCCATGTAGTCGACCGTGGTTCGAGTCCTGGACCCGGTGGCTTAAAACTCATGCTGGTCATATGTGCATACGTGCCCAAGATCCCAAGAGGAGAATGGAGGAGAAGGGATTGTGGCGTGGCCATCCCCCATGGTGGTGATTTCTTGCTTTATATCTCTCTGTCTCTCTATCTCTCTGTCTCTCTGATGACCACACACACCCTATAGCAAAAACCTCTCCAAAAAATAAAAAAGAATTATAAGGGCATAGGAGTTATGGTTGCTGGACTTTCATATGGCTGACTGGTTCAAGTCCCGGACCTGGTGGCTTGAAAATCACACTGGGCATGGCGCATGTATGTGCATGCCCAAAATCGTGGGAGGATGGAAGAGAAGGGATTATGGCATGGTCATCCCTCTGGGATGTGATTTCTCACTTTCCCTCTCATTGTCCCTGTCTGTCTATCTGTCTGTCTATACTTGTATGATACTTATTTTAACAAAATAAGATATAGGAAATGATTAGAAGTTTGGGTGCACAGTTTGAATATTGAAATTTCTATTTGATAAAATATTTTGTAGCAACCAACAATTGTAACTATTTGAATGTCAAACTTAATTCCTGAAATCATGACCAAGTCTTAGGTTTCTAAACCACATCTACAACTCTGTCCTTGAGCTCACCTGAACTGCTGACTGCTGGTGTCAACTCCATTTAAAGCCTCACTCTAAGGGTTCTCTTTTATATTTGCCTTGGCAGCAAGCTCGCTAAAAAGCGCAAAGATGCTATGGGAAACACTCGGCAAGAAATGACTCACATGGTGAATGCTATGGATCGGAGTTACGCTGACCAGAGCACTCTACACGCAGAAGATCCTCTTTCCATCACTTTCATGGACCAACATAATTTCAGTCCAAGATGTAAGTTCTCAATTAAAATTTTATTACAGTAGATGGTTTTTGAAGCACAGAAAGTTCACTTCAGTTCTACACACTATCTTTGGAATTGTGAGAGTAAGAAAAGAGAGGAGGAGCATCTAGGAAGATTTTTTTAAAGAAAATAGGATGAAATTTACAAAAAAACTTGTTTTCAGATGCGATACTAGATTGAGCTGAACTTCAAACTCTGTGAATTTATTATTGTATCATTAGAGATATTCCAAATATATACCTCTCAGACCATATCATATGTAATTGCTTTAGCTTAAATATGTGATTACCTATACACAAAATTAGGTTATTTTGGAATTTATCATTATTTTGCCACTTGTGTCTTCCTTTGTGTAAGACAAAATTTCTTCTGTGATAAGAAGAAACATAATAATTCTTTCTGGGACTTATTGGTATAGGTAAAATTATTCCATTAAAATAGTCTCCTCCAGGCTCTTGGAGAGTTTCATTGATAAAAGTTAACCAGGGGAATGATTTGTCAACATGTTCTTAAGTCTCCAGTGTAAAGCCAAATGTGTCTTCAGTTGGTTATTTGCAAGGAATGATGAAATCCTTCCAACCATCTTAAGGGTTCCTCATGTTGATCTATGATGGCCGGGCTTTAGAATATTTCCACTGAGGATGGCAGATGATGTGAATATTTATCCCACAATCGATATCACCATTTATCTTCAGGTTCCTATGAATTTTATATTCTGTTCTATATCATCTATATTTAAGTTAGCTAAATTTAAGTTAAATTACTTGCCTTTGTTTCTTGAAATCTTCAAACTAAATTGAAGTAGCAAATAAGATTTATCGCTGACCATGTGTACACAGAAATATTTTGCTACAAATCCCAGAGATATGCTTGCCCCGATTTGTAAAATTTGGGTATAAAGGAGGTAAATAAGAGTAGTATAGGGGGCCAGCATGTGGCATGGTGGTTAAGGGCTCTGGACTCCCACATGACCAACGGCAGTTTGAATCCCAGACCTGGTAGCTTGTTTTCTGTCTGTCTGTCTGTCTGTCTCTCTCTCTCTATCCCTTTCTGGTCAAATTAAAAAATAAATAAATAAAGCTAAATGAAATAATTCTTTTAAAAAAGAGTAGTATAATATCCTATACAAATTGTAAACATATACAGTCCTAGGATTGAAAACCACATGTAGGTTTTATGTCTTTATGTCTTCTCAGAGAGGCAAATTTCTTCTGAAGTGTTCAGCATTTAGAAATTTTTTTAGTAATCATTGGCCTGAATGAAACCCATCACAAAATTTATAATTTACAATGCCATACAAGTCATTTTGAAATTTATTTTAATTTTGGTAGAGACTTTCTATTCTATTTTTATTTTACTATAAGATAAATGATAGAGAAAAAAATGAAATACATTACAATTGAAAATTTTACTGAAAACATAGATGTATCATCTCTCTAATCACATGATTTAATAGTTAATCAATTAAGGGTTTGAAAGCATTTTTCCCCTAAATTTTTCTATCTATTGCCTGTGTTAGTACCTTATTAGGAGGTTTGAATTCATCAGTGTAACTATAAATACCCACTTATGAACCTACATAAAGGATTAAGTCTGTTGCCCCTCACTTAAATGAAAAGATTTATTTAGAAGGAATATAAGATAATTATTTCTTCAAGTACCTACATTTGATAGTTCTAAAATATGTGGTTCCTTTTCTCCTAATTTTATAATCTTCATAATGTCAAGTTGAATCTTCTAGCTTTTTAAATTGAACAGAGTACTGAATTATAATTATAGATACACCTTTTGAAATAACCCAAGCTGGAAAAGAGAATTTTACCTTGGCAATATACAGTAATCAGAGAAAGTTTAGTAGTTACGTTTCTTAAGAAAGAATAAATCAGGCCAGCCCCTGTGTGGTAGTTAAGGTGGCTGGACCCCACATGACCAACTCTACAGTTCATGTACCAGACCTGGGGACTTGAAAAACATGTTGGGCACGTGTGCATGTGTGCCCAAAATCCTGAGAGGAGAAGGTATTGCAGTATGGCCATCCCCTCCAGGGAGTGCTTTTTACTCTCTGTCTATCTCTCTCTCTCTCTCTCTCTCACTCTCCAATGAGCACTTGTGCTTTATAACAAATTTAAAAAGTAGTTATAAAAGGCATAAATAAATTTTAAAGATAAAAGATTTAAAATACAACTTTAGAGCAATATATTCCTTCATGAGCTTTGTTTTCCTGCAGTGACCAATGATCCACTTGTGCCGACTGCTGTGTTAGGTGAGGCCCTAAATCTTTATCATCTGTTTTTGCATGGATCACACCTCCTTGCATGGGTTATAGCTTTGTCCACATGGTAATTATTTACAGTGCAGGGAGCAGCTTTATTCTGAAAATTGACGGTCGTGGTCTTATCAAAAAGAGCAGCTGTGTTCAACTTAAGCAGGTCTAGTCGATTTCAAATTAGCAAGGTATTCTGTGGAAAACACCTAGTCTTTATTCCTAAATTCTGTTAGTTTTGGAACAAAAATACAGTGTATACATTAAGCAGTCAATGATGTATAATTAACATAATATCCAGGTTAGTAGAGGAACTGAAATGCACAGATGTCAAGTACCAGTACTTGCATAACTAGTTTACATATCTAAGTCTGTATCATGCAAAATTTTCTAAGCCCTCCTAACACTATAGCAACAAACGAACACTTCGAAGGCACACATTAGGACACATGCATTTGTTTGAGTTTTTGTTTTTATTGAGAATTATGCAGATAAAATTGCTAGAATTTTTATTTGGGTTTGGCATTATACATGAACCTTACAAGATAAGTCAAATTGCCTTGTAAGTAATTTAGGACGAACCACTTTGTTTACTGCTATATAACTTCTAAGACAACTGATATTGAAAGTGGTAATTAAGGCTTTTTTAGATATAAAATTCTTTCTATATGTTTAATCTGGCTATGTATTTAAGAAGACAATGGGCTTCATTGCATTCAGTGCTCTATACCTTGACTAATTATACATCAATGATGCATGACCAGCTTCTTGTATGTTCACATGTTCCTTATCAATTTTACTCCAGTGTTTCTAATTAAGATTTAACCAAAGAAACGTGGAACTTGTCAGACAAATGTATCTTAAAAATGTCCAAATGTCATGTTTGTTATTTATATTATTTCTACGAACGCAAATCTTTTTATTTTATGCTTATTGCTACATTCAATGCTTGGTTAGCTTTTTAAAATATTTTGGAACAATACAACTAGTTCAGTTAAGTAAATTACACCCCTTATTCATAAGATAATATTTAAATTTTAATTCTATAATTGATACAAAGAATATATATTCTAAGGCCAGCCAATGATGTGATTGGTAAGGTGGCCAGATCCCACATGGCCAACAGCACAGTTCGAATTTCAGACCTGGTAGCATGAAAAACATAGGGCACGTGTGCATGCATGCCCAGAATTTCAAAAGGAAGGAGAAATGGAGGAGAAGTGATTGCAGTGTTACCCTTCTACATGGGGCAGGGGGTTACATTCTCACTTTCCATTTTTCTGTCTTTCTCTGGCAAGCACACATACCCTATAGCATTTTTTTTTTAAAAGGAAGAACATATATTCTAAAAGTATCTAAAGGTTGATATTCTCTGTCTTTGCCTCCACTTTCCCTTTGATATCTACACCAATAATGAGAGGGAAGTGAACTGGGGGACTTTTCCCAAGGGGTGGCCTGACTATCTAGGAAAGAACCATAAACAACAATTACTGGGGTAGCACCCAGTGCCTCTGAAAATGTCATCTTCTGTTAAGCATTATAGATTGCTATAAGTAAAGTTCAATTAAAACGTTAAACTCATTGGGGAAAAAAGTAGTTGTCTAAAAGTTACTATTTCATTACAGTATCTTCTGACATCATGTCGGATTAGGGCCCAGCCTTAGTGCTCCTCTGTATGGATTTACAATCTGAACATGCAGAAATAGCTTACAGTTTTTGCTTCCTCATAATTAAAACAGTATAATTATTCCTACTACACATTATCCACAGGTTTTTAATAAGGAGAGAAGGAGATAATGCATATGAATTTTACAAACTATAAAGTTTAAACAATTATTGTAATAGTTGTCCCTGTGAAAAGGATATTCATGTTTAAGAAAGGATAGAGTTAACACCATAAAGTCATAAAATCTATTTAAACAAACATCCATTATGTATTTTATTTCATTGTGAATGTCATGCTGATTTTTTTATTAATATTAACATTTCTAAAAGCTAAATTTGTCATTAATCAGATTAAATATAGATATAATTGGTTGCATTTTTTATCACTCTTGGAATCATGATATTTACAGGTTTGCATCTAATTGATTTTGTAATTTATAAAGAAATTCTTGAAATTGCCTCAAATATTGCTTAATATCTACTTGCTGGCTTTAAAGGGCTTAGAAACTTTTTGTGTTGATTCATATTTTTGTTTTCTGTGTTTTACTGCTTCATTGGGTTTAAGTTCCTATAACTGGTAAGTGTATTGCAAAGAACTCTAGAAAACCTTTCAATCAAGGATATATTTAAAGTTATTATTCTTGAATGCATAATAGTGGTGATGATTAGTACATGTACCCTCACTACTAGTCACATTATTAGGTGGTTTAATGAAGCAGAAATGTATCGAGATTAATAATTCGTATGTGATTATTTTAAAGACTTTACCGCTCATTGTACTGCTGTATTAAAGCTTAATGCAAAACAAAAGGCACTGTCTATTTCATATTGGGACACAATCATCTATAAGTTGTGGAATATCAGTGAATTGTGTGGTTTTCACAGAGCCTTTTTCAGTTGTAAATATCTGCTGCTTCAGCAGGTACAGTGTAGCTCCAGAGCTGCCCCACAGATCCCTGGCTGCCGTATTCCACCTTTAGGTGATTGCATTTTGCCCCTCTGACATCATGCTTTGCTTACTCCTCATCCTCAACTGCATATTATGTACAGTGCCCAAATCAGGTGCTTCTCAATTTAATTTTACTGGGAAGATGTATATCCTTTTTGTCATTCTGTTAATTGTAATATTTTAGCAAAGGTAGATTGTGATCTTCTAGTAAGAAGAAAAACTCTCTGAATCATGTTTGATAGCAAATGTTTATGTGTACAGGGGTGGGCCAAACCTGGGTAAGAAGGCCTTAATTCATGGGGTGGTTAAATCACAACAGAATCCATCAAGGGTTTTTTTTTTTTGATTCATTGTGGTATTTTTAGGAGTGGATGTTAAAATAAATAAATAAATAAATGCATTTAGCTTAAAATAAGAGGGGGTAAAGATAAATGCAATCAAGCTAAATTATAGAGGCACATAAATCTGATTGTAGGGTTCTTTTTTTTTTTTTTTCCCTTCTCCAGGAAGAAAAAATGTTTATCATGGGGACAACAATTCATTTTTTGCCATATCCTATTTGTAGAGTTGGTAATAGAACAGGCAAATGTACCAGCAATTGAAATATGTTTAACTGTTATTTAAATATCGTTCTCTACAGTATGCATTATCATTAAAAACAAAAGTTCCCCTAAGAGTGTACTTTCTGTTCTGTTAATGAGTATGGCAGTATAATGCTTTTTAAAGTAACACTCCTTAAAACACTTGTTTTCATTTTTTTTTTCTTTTTGTTTTTTATAAGTGGTAAGTTTAAATGTGATAAATATAAGCATGCTTCTTATTGTAATGATTAGTACCTTGGTCATTAAAATATTGTTTATTCTTCATAGGCAAAATGTTCTTGTTCCTTTCTTCCTTCTTATGACAAAAAGGGATTTAAAAGTTTCTTTTTCATTTTAAATTAATAACACAATGGGACGGGGCCTATGCCTAAATATGGGTGGTCAGGGATTCAGCTGATTTAACTAACTCATTCATTGAAGTATTTATTGAGTGACTGTTATTCCCTAGGTGCTAGGAGTAAAAAGAGAAATATGACTCTCTGTCTACACTTTAAGCATTCAGTTTGGTGAGGAAAATAGACAAGTAAATAAACGTTCAAATTTCAGGCAAGTGAAATGACACATAAAGAATAAGAGGTCATGGGTGTATGAAGGAGCTTAGTAACTCAGCCTGGATGGGTCAAGGAGGAATTCCAGAGGAGGTACCACTTGCTTCAGAAGACTCCCTGGTTTCTCTCACACAATACCCAGGAGAGTCAAAATACATAAGCAATAAAATCAATAATCATAATAAACAAAGGAAGTACAGATTGAATATAAATGTTCATGTAGCTTGGCTAGCAGATAGAGTAGGCTCAGGGGGAAACTCTGTACAAGGCCTAGGTTTCCCAGTCTAGAGAGGGTTGTGGTCAGAAATCCCAGATGATCAGGCATACTAGGGACACAAGAGTAAGAAGAACAGCCCCATGGGGATGTTGTGTAGATTGGGCCTCTGGGAGGTTTGGGCTGTGGGTGGGAAGGCATTTGTTCAACTTAATTGGTGATGAAAACACCTCTCCAATTGACTATGTGGTCATCTGGTCCTACTCTATACTGCTATGACTACAGATGCAAGAAAAAGTAAGAACTCAGCAAAATCTCCCATTTATACTTTTCATAAGTGGATCAGATGTCTCCCTGCAGCTCACAGCATCTGCTGTCTTGCTGATGTACACACGATAGACTCCACCGCAAACACTGAGCTTCATCTTTGTACAGGGACTGCCCTAGACCTATACTGTCTGGTATTTCTTCCCCTTCTTCCTGTTACCAGAAAGATCTCTTAAAATCTTAAAAACTTCTTTGCAAAGATGTGCATTAAACAAGATAACTTTGTCTCTTTTTTAATCTTCTGGAATCTGCACAATGCCAGATGAGAACCACAGTGCTACAGCAGAATCCAGTCGTCTGCTAGACGTGCCTCGTTACCTCTGTGAGGGGACAGAATCCCCTTATCAGACAGGACAGCTGCACCCCGCCATCAGAGTGGCCGACTTACTGCAGCACATCAATCTCATGAAGACGTCAGACAGCTATGGGTTCAAAGAGGAATATGAGGTGAACACTTCAGTACTATAGTAAATTTGATTTTTAACCATGATAGTCAGTGGAATATAACATTTTTCCTCCCTTTAACATAACAAGGAATAGAATGCTCTGTAGGCTCTCTAATCCAGTGTTTGTGCTGTACAATCAAGTGTGTGTGTGTGTTGGGTGGGGTGTAAAATTAAAGAGAGGTGTGCTCCCCAGGGCTGTATCTAGGTCTAAATTCATTATGTGGTTAAATATAAATAATATATGTTTTTAATTTTATTATAACTTTTTAAAGAATTTTTAAAATTGTATTCTATGATTTATTTACTATGTTAGTGAAAAACACTTTGTTAGACCTTATATTTTTCCATTCTGAAATCCTATGGGCAGGATACCTTGAGTCACATTTTATCCTTATGAATTACGTCATGTGAATGACTTAAGTAGCAGGTATGTGTTTGCCACTTGGCTCGTTGACCATGTGACTGAGAAATCATATGAAGCTGTGTGCTCTAACTGTATGACTTGCCATGCTCCATTTAATTTCGTAGGTTATTGGTTGAGGGTGGTAGAGGAAAAACAGCACCACAAATCCAGTAAACAACATTCAGAAGCCAAAAGAAGGATCTGAGAAATTCTTCTTCCAACCTTATTTCCCTTTCCTACTCTAACTAAGACACTATGATTTACCTTACAGAGGATGTGATTTAAACCAAATATTTCAATAAACAAAGGAAAAACAAAAATTACTTTGCCTCTTTTAATTACCAAGAAATGTTTATCAGGGGCATGGAAAAAAAATCTGTCCACTACCCATATGTGAACCAAAGTATAATACTTTGCTTTGAAAGCACATCCAAAATACATCTAACTGTAGTAAAAAAAAAAAAATCTTTTAAACTCTGTATTTTATCTGCAGATTACTTATATACCTTAATTGGGAGTGAATAAAGTTATCTTTAAATCTCAAAAGTTGGTTTTAGAGATTTTCCATAAACATTATGCTGTGGTAACAAAATAAGCATGAGGAATTAGAATATTCTGCCAGAGCTGGTTCTTTTTGTTCATTTCACGTATCTTCCTGTGTAGCTTGCTTAACAGACTGCTGGTTCTTTGAAGACCCCATTTCCTGTGTTGAGCAAAGTTGAAGTTTTCTGTAAAAAGAAATATATACCCATATTTTAAATTGTCACATATGATAATTAAGCCAATCAATAAATTAATCTGTTCCCCATTTCTTAGAGAAGGGGACTCATTCATGCAGCCTCCTGTTAGAGAGGCTCAGTCTTTTCTGTGATATTCAAAGCAACCGAAATGTGATATAGTGTGTCTGATTAAATGAATTGTTATGGACAGAAGTAGATTTTCTTTTTGCTGTTAAAAATGCTAAAGAGTTCATATTTACAAGATACTCCTTAAAAGTACTTTTTGCAGTTTTTGGTACATTAATATTCAGTATGTTTTGGAAAAAAAAAATTGAAAATGTTTTCTACCTGCGTCTCAGAAAGTTACAGCTGTCTTAAATTTGAAATACTTTCCAGGCCTTTTTTTCTCTAAAGTAATTCCTTGTCCTTATTTTGAACTCAATCCATAACAAAATGTAGAAGTATGAGTTCAGCAAACCAGGCTTAAGATCTGAGAATGAAACTTGTTTACTACTGTGAAGTCTCTTCTTCTCTGTGAAAGTGGCTTTTACTATTTTAGCCTTCAGAACAGATAAACCTGTTTCAAAAAAAAAATACATTAAATTCGGTCTGCTTGTTAATTTTTTTCCCTCAGAGCTTCTTTGAAGGACAGTCAGCATCTTGGGATGTTGCTAAAAAAGATCAAAACAGAGCAAAAAACCGATATGGAAACATTATAGCATGTAAGTTCCCATACAATTCTTGGTGAATGTAAATATTGTGTGTACAAAGACAAATAGTGAGCTGCAATTACTTCTTACATGGTTTTAAACTTTAAGAGATCCCTAGAAGTTGGCACATCTGTTTATCTAGTAATCTACTTAATATTAACAAAGCATTGATTATTAACAGCGACTCTGAAATTATCACTACTATCATCATGAATTAAGTTGACTCACTCTTCACCCTGTGGAGATAACTTGCTATTTGATTTCATATTGCATGGGTGTGTTATTAAACAGCTAAGAACATCAGGATAATGGAACAGATCTTTTCAGTTGTGCATCACTGTGACACTCCCACCAAACACGTGGAAGTTCGGAGTGTTACTCTTTCCGTATACCTTTCTTCCTTACTTGGAATTAGTGCCTGAACTCCAGTTGGTCCCATTATTTATCATAAGGCTTTCCTCCTGATTATGTCTTCAACATATTCACGCAGGAGAAGTAAAGTCTTTCTTTATCATGTAATCACAGGAACAGTTAGAAAAGTCGCAGATAGTTTAACTTACAACTAGCTACTGATTTACTCAGATCGGTTTATCCTGAATTTCCGTTATTTTAGGGTAGTTCAACAGTTTGTCAGATTGTAATTTTGACTCTCAAGAATTAAGAAATAGAGAGCAGAAAATCCAGTAGGTGGCATCATGGTTAAGGCACTGGGCTCCTCCATGGCTGACCGCAGTTTGAGTTCCCCAGGCTCAGTGACTTGAAAAATTATGCTGGGCATGTGCGTGTATGCCAAAATCCCTGGAAGAAAATGGAGGAGATGGGATTGCAGTGTGGCTATCTCTCCCTGAGATATGATTTATCAATTTCTCTCTCCTCTGTCTCTGTCTCTCTCCAGCACACACACATGTCCTATGGCAAAAATAAATAAATAGATAGATAGATAGATAGATAGATAGAAGTAAAAAGAAATACAATGGAGAGCAAGGTCCAAAATTCACTGTCTAGGTCTATAGCATTTTTGCTATAAAATGCAAAGAAAAAAAAAAGAAAAAAATCCAGCCCTACCCATTTAAAATTATACCTAAGAAACAAAAGTGAAAGTTAGGCAAGTTCAGTTCATTAGCCAAGCTCATGGCTTAGAGGATGACTCATCAGATAGTGTTCCCTAGAAACTTCCTAACTGTGGAGATGCCATCCATCAAAGGTTTATTCGCAGTACGTCATCATTGTAGTAGTAAGTAGGTGTTGATTAACCTTGTATTTCTCTACATGACCAATTTGGTAGAAATCTATGGATAGAGTATCACCAATTACTGAATCATTTTAAGTGTCTACCAGTGACATTGTCTCAGACCAGGGGGGAGTTTAATAGCTTTCTTTTTTTAATTTAAAATTTCTAGATGATCATTCAAGAGTAATTTTGCAACCTGTTGAGGATGATCCTTCTTCAGATTACATAAATGCCAACTATATAGATGTAAGTATTTTGATAGTTCCCTGATCCATTTTATTGGCTTCATTATGTGAACCTTTTTGGTTGTTATTACCTATAAAGTAATTACTAGCTTTTAAAAATAAAGAACAAACTGTACACTTTTCCTTGTTCTACGTCCTAGTACTTACTGACGTTGTTGTGCTTTCTTTCACACCTGACTTTGGTTTGGGCTGTAGATTTGGCTGTACAGGGATGTAAGTACCACTATATGTAAATAACAGTACCCTATTATCAATATTTCCTATCAATATTCTTAATTACAGTTATTACTAATGCTTACTACTAGTTATCTCTGCATGCTTCACCTAATTGGCTTCATACAGTATATCTATGTTCATTTTTTTGTAATTCTTTTACATGTGTAAAGAGCTATCTTACCTCCTTCCCTCTTCTTGTTTAGAAAAACAGGACCGTTTTTTAGCTCTGACAATTTATGTCCTCCAGTTTTATTTGTTGATAATTTCTGTTTCTGGCTTTTATTCTTACCCTTCCCCAAACATATGTGAGAAGCTGGATAGTATGATGTGTATTAGCGTTACTGAAATTTTACTTTTTACATTTGACTCTTCTGATGTTAAAATGAATAGGGATACTATTTTGTGGTGTGTGGTATTGGCTTGTAAAGGAATGCAATTACTCGGACAAAGTAATTACTAAATTGTGATTATAAAATACACATATCACACATATATATCGAATCATACAAATACATTCCACTGTTAAATTTTGGTTACATTCATATCTACGTGCAAATTTTTTATGTAAAGGAAAAAATGATCAAAAAGCATGGCAAGGAGGGAATAGAAGGAGGACAGGATCTTTGGTCATATTACCTGGTTCAGAATCACACTGGAGATCTTGGAAACATGACTTCTCTCTGCGTGCCTCAGTTTTCCCATCTTACAGTGGGAACAATATTAACAGAACTAACCTCATCTATTTGTTGTAAGAATTAAATGTTGTAATAATGCATGGTGAGCATTTAGCACAATGCCTAGTACTTATTTAGCACTCATTAAAATTCAGCTCTTAACAATTAAAATCTAGATGTGCCGAAATTACTTGATTCAGAGTACGCATAAGTATAATTCAGAAGAGAGGAGTATTAAATGCTGCAGCATTTTATGTATACGCTTCTATAGATAAAAGATATGAAAATCAGGACCCAACTTTTTCTAGTTTGCATACATAGGAAATCATTTTCATCACACTTATTAAGTTCATGTTTTATAGTTATTTTGTGAATTGTAATTATTTTTGAAGTCAAATTAATGTATTTTATTAAGTAGAATATATGAGTACATTGGTTAAATTTCTGATCATAAACTTGTTCTCATTATTTAAATTTATCAGACATGTTATCATGGAAAAGAAAGCTAATGGTCTGCTTTTTAGAATAAAAAAAAATGGACAGTTCTTTTACAAATCTGTAATCGTTCTTACCTATTTAGTGTAACCTGGGTTTTCTGCCAAGACATGTACACTGGAGTCTTGTTATAACACTACTTTATAGTTTAATGGTTTATACAGCAGAACTGTGTTCTTAATAAGATTTGTTATCCAACCGTATGTTAAGACCCCAGTGTATTTTGGCTGACTACTACACAATTTTGTGATTTTTCTCTCTCACATTAGCTGATCGTACTTAAAAGACATCTTCTGCAATTGGTTACTTTTTATTCAGAACAGGAGATGAAATGCTTATGCAGTTCAGAAAATAATTCTTCCATAAATTACTATGCTTTGTTGATACATTAAGAACCAAATATTACAAATGTTAGGTTGGAGATCTCCATTCACGTGCATTGATCTGTGCACATTGAGTTGCCCACACCAGTATGTGCATAAATTCTGCCACAGACATTTTCCAAAGCACAATAAATTCAAAATTTAACCCTATCATATCATCATTTTTTCCAACTTACAGTCTATTGTCATTAAAACCAACCAAGAGCGACAATTTATTCTTCTTCAGAAATAATGTATTGAACACTATTAAACATTTAACTACATAGAATTTTCAGCACTTAAAAAAAGAATTACTAAATTCTCTGTTCAGTATAAGATGCATCTGTAAAAAGTATTTTCCCTATATATGTGTGTACCTATAATTACGTGTGTGTAAACTAACATTATCAGCACACACAAAATAGTTTTTGCAGATTCCTAAACATTTCATAGAACAGGAATATTCTCTAAAAATGTCTCAGCAGGACTTTGATTTGAGGCACACATGCATTGTCCAGCTCTAACATTGGAATGTTCTGTTATTTTTTTTATGGTTCTAATATGTTCTCGTCCATGTGTAATGCAGTGTGTTGTACTTTTGGATGACAAAATGAGAATTAATCATTTTAAATACAACTTTACCAGAAATGAATGATTAAAGATTAACATGAAGGCATAAACATTTTAGTGAAACCAAACAAAATCTATAAGGTCATTCCATAGCAAATAAATCTCAATTATATAATATATATTCTAATCAGAGCCTTTTAAATACTTAATTTTTGTTTCATGCTTACCTTTCAGATGACATAGGTTTGAGAAGTGAACTACTATGTGTTCACTACTCATTTCTGGATATTTTACTATTTTATTATAACTTAACCTTAACAGGTGGTTGTCTTCATCTTTTTATGCCTTCATTCATTTATCTCTCATACTGATATAAAATGATAACAAATCTGTTCTCCTATTTTAGGGCTACCAGAGACCAAGCCACTACATTGCGACCCAAGGTAAAAATTCCATCTTTATAAATGTTGCCGAACAAACAAACTTACTTATTCATCCATAGAAGTTTTCTTTTGTGTAATATTATCTGAATTAATTGAAAAAAATATCAACCCTCCTACATTTCTACAGTACAATTTTTTTATCTGTGATAAACAGTTAAAAAACTTAAGCTTGATTTACTTTTTAATTAAAACTAAAAGAGATGATAGTTACTGATAGTAACTTGTTGATAGCTACTATGATTGGTCCTTGGTACCCAGGTATCTCAAAGCACTAGTTAATAGTTCTGGGCAGAGGAGTTACTTAGTTTTTTTCTCATTGCCAGAGAGTGTGCACACTCACCAGAGAAAGAGAGACAGAGACAAGGGGAGAAAAATACATTCCCTCTCCATTCCCCCATGGGGCATGGTCATGCTGCAATCCTTTCTCCTTTCTCCATCCTGTCAGGATTTGGGGACTGCATGTTCACGTACTCAGTGTATTTTTCAAGCCGCCGGGACCAGAATTTGAATCACACATCCAACCATATGGGATCTGGCTCCCTTTACCACTAGGCCATCTGGTGGCCCAAATCATTTATTTTGGGTGAAAAGAAAGAGGTATCATCTTGTATAAAGTGCCTGTCTTCTCAATATAGTTCGTCAGCCTGGAACATGATAGTACCTAAGACCATTGGGTTATAGTGAACCCACGATCATTAGGATGAAATGTTCTGCTACCTTCCAGTGATTGCTTGACAGGTTAACACTGAGACAGCAAAGAACTAGACGGATTGTGTCAAGTACATTCTTCTCGGAAAATAAGAAAACAGGAAAATCTTCTCCCATAGTGATACACTGGAGGATAAAAGAATCCAATCAGAAAAGCATCTTTGGTTATCTGACTGAATTGACTACTGGCCATCAGACGAGAAACTTGCACATCTGCATTATATAAATGAAGAATAAAATAAAAGCTACAATTGCTTTCTTTCTTTCTTTCTTTCTTTTTTTTAAGAAACTTTATTTATTTTAATTTGACCAGCGAGGGACAGAAAGAGAGTAAGTAAGAAAGCAAGCTGCCAGGTCCAGCACTCGAACTGCAGTCAGCCATGTGGGAGTCCAGCAGCCTTAACCACCACGCCACCTGCTGTCCACTACATTTGCTTTTTGACAGAGGTCATTTTCTATATGTGTCATGTATCTGTGGGGTAATTGAGTTTACTGTATGCTCTTTGAAGTTTGATTAGCCATAGTGGTAGTCTAGTTCTAAGGCTGCTGAGGAGAGTACAGCCCTGCCCACACTATTACGACGTGTGCACATGATAATGTATGATAAAATTAGGATGTGTCCTTGTATGTAAGGATGCTTCTTTATGAACTTATAGATATGCCCTATTTATAAGTGATCCACATGTATTTAATTGGTAATACATGTTATTTGGTTGATGGTGGCATAAACTCCTATTGTTTACATATTCGTAACTTAATGACAAAGACATGTACCTTAGAAACTAACAATATCATCTCCTAAACTGGTACATAAAGAAAGCATATTGACCAGAGCCAGCAGGGTGGTGTGGCTGTTGGGGCACTGGACTTGCACACGGCCTACTGTGGTTTGAGTCCCAGACCTGGAGGTTTGCTTTCTCACTTTTTCTCTGTCTCTCTCTGGTAAGCACATATGTCCTATAAAAAATTTTAGAATAATAATAATAATAATAATAAATAAAATAATCCCCAAAAAATTTTTAAAAGAGGGCACATTGAATAAGAACCCATATACATGCCTATGTTTTTGCCTATGGTGTAAATTTACATATGAACTGAATTCAAGTACTTTTAATGACATTTTTAAAAATATTATGCCTTTAATGAACCTTTCTGGTTATTTATGTATTTCTTCTGCATTTTATCTTATGTAAACTTTTTACTGAGTATAAAATTTGACTGATAACTTAGTATTCAAATTAACTTTTTTATAGGCCCGGTTCATGAAACAGTTTATGATTTCTGGAGAATGATCTGGCAAGAACAATCTGCCTGCATCGTGATGGTTACAAATTTAGTCGAGGTTGGCCGGGTAAGAGGAAAAAGAAAAGGTTTATCTCATAAATATGTATAGTTGAGACTCACTCATGTCTTTAAATGTGCAACGACATAACACACTTAAAATGGAATATACTAGCCCCTCTTTATGGGTAGTTTCATATTCTCTAGTTTTGGTTACTTGTGATCAACTATGGTCTGAATATATTATATAGAAAATTCCATAAATAAATCATTGATCAGTTTTAAGTTACATGCCATGATGCTGCATAAGGCCCCAGGCATGAATTAACCCTTTGTTCAGAGTATCCATGCTACATATGTTACCTACCTATGAGTCACTTAGTAGCTGTCTCGGTTATCAATGCAAAACAATCATATATAGAGAACATGATACTATTTGCAGTTTCAGGCATCCATGAGGGGTCTTGAAGCATATCCTCTGTGTAAAAGGGGGAACTACTGCATCATCCATTTGTTTTTTTAAGAAGTTATAGGGCATAGTATATAAACTAAGTGCTCCTAACTGGACCTTTAATGACTGAGAAATAATGTGATTTCTTATTGCAT
The DNA here is from genome assembly GCF_000334495.1 of Tupaia belangeri chinensis. NCBI lineage: Eukaryota > Metazoa > Chordata > Mammalia > Scandentia > Tupaiidae > Tupaia > Tupaia belangeri. Next base: position 638,123 of record NW_006159583.1, on the reverse strand, counting down.
AATAAAATAAGCTTTGATTTTATACTTGAGTCTAATTACATAATCAGGCTTGTATAGTTTTTGTAGAGTATACAAAACCTTCCTATTCATTATATAACTGATTATTTATAGATTTTTTTAAAACTGTGTTTTAATCGTGACCTAAAAATTTATCACTGGAACTAGATCATCTTGACTAACATGTATTATGTAGTCAGGTCTGCCTATGTGTTCTTATCATTCAGGTTAAATGCTACAAATATTGGCCTGATGATACTGAAGTATATGGTGACTTCAAAGTAACTTGTGTAGAAATGGAACCACTTGCTGAATATGTAGTTAGGACATTCACCCTGGAAAGGGTAAGTATTCTAAAATTCTATTAAAAATATGAATATTGGGTTGACCCCATAGCCTAGTGGTTAAGGGAGCCAGATACCACATGGTTGACCATGTTTCATATCATGTCCTGGCAACTTACAAGACAGGCCAGGCACCATGTGCTTGCAAGCCCAAACCCCAATAGGATGGAGGAGAAGGGATTGTGGCATAACCATGCCCCATTAGGAATTCTTTCTCTTTCTCTCTCTAATCTCTTTGTAGTAAGAGATATGCCCTCTGGCAATTAATTAAATATGTTTTTCAAAACATTTTTCTATTTAAATCTCTGTCCATTTTTGTTTTGATGATATTATAGATCTGTCCATCTCTTTGTCTGTCCCACAGATAATTTATTCAGAGCTTGTCATGTGCCAGACATATTTATAAAGCTGGGACACATGTTAAAATCCTTGTTCTTGTAGTGTGTGTAATCTATTAAGAAAAGGCAGGCTACTGCCTAAATAACATCCATTTGTTTTTTTAAGAAGTTATAGGGCATAGTATATAAACTAAGTGCTCCTAACTGGACCTTTAATGACTGAGAAATAATGTGATTTCTTATTGCATAATAAAATAAGCTTTGATTTTATACTTGAGTCTAATTACATAATCAGGCTTGTATAGTTTTTGTAGAGTATACAAAACCTTCCTATTCATTATATAACTGATTATTTATAGATTTTTTTAAAACTGTGTTTTAATCGTGACCTAAAAATTTATCACTGGAACTAGATCATCTTGACTAACATGTATTATGTAGTCAGGTCTGCCTATGTGTTCTTATCATTCAGGTTAAATGCTACAAATATTGGCCTGATGATACTGAAGTATATGGTGACTTCAAAGTAACTTGTGTAGAAATGGAACCACTTGCTGAATATGTAGTTAGGACATTCACCCTGGAAAGGGTAAGTATTCTAAAATTCTATTAAAAATATGAATATTGGGTTGACCCCATAGCCTAGTGGTTAAGGGAGCCAGATACCACATGGTTGACCATGTTTCATATCATGTCCTGGCAACTTACAAGACAGGCCAGGCACCATGTGCTTGCAAGCCCAAACCCCAATAGGATGGAGGAGAAGGGATTGTGGCATAACCATGCCCCATTAGGAATTCTTTCTCTTTCTCTCTCTAATCTCTTTGTAGTAAGAGATATGCCCTCTGGCAATTAATTAAATATGTTTTTCAAAACATTTTTCTATTTAAATCTCTGTCCATTTTTGTTTTGATGATATTATAGATCTGTCCATCTCTTTGTCTGTCCCACAGATAATTTATTCAGAGCTTGTCATGTGCCAGACATATTTATAAAGCTGGGACACATGTTAAAATCCTTGTTCTTGTAGTGTGTGTAATCTATTAAGAAAAGGCAGGCTACTGCCTAAATAAACAAACATATCATGTAGTATGCAAAGCACACTGAAAGGGGGTTGAGAATGGAAGTAAAGAATATTGTTGATATAAGGAAGAGAGTATTTTACAATTTCAAAAGCATGATCAGAGAAAATAATGTGAGTAAAGACCTGAAATAAGGAAATGATGGGTTATGTCCAAGGAAAGAATGTTTCTGATAGAGGGAAGAATCATTTCAGAGGCCTGAGAGGCATGTACATTCCAGTCACAATGAGAAATAGCCAGGAGGCAGAGTTATCAGAGATGCGTAAGTGAAGAGGAAAGAAATATGAAATGAAGTCAGAAACCACAGAGCTAGATAAGTAGGGCCTTGCGGGCATTCTGATGATTTGAGTTTGTATTAAAAGTGAGTTAAATAGTTATGGAGGGTTTTGATCCCAGTGGTAACATGATATGACTTTTATTTTTAAGAGAGGCCAGGGGTAACATGATAATGACTTTTATTTTTAAGAGAATTACTTGTTACGTTGAAAGTCAGTTTAAAATCATGTTAAAAAAAGTACTAAAGATAGGGAATCAGAAAAAAATCAATAATATGTAACAAAGGAAAAAATTAAGTATAAAAGACACAAACAAGAAACATGAATTAAAAAGCTAGTTCCTTAAAAAGATCAATGAAGTAACTAAACCACTGTCAATTCTGTAAACATGCTACAATGAACAAAATATGCAATATTAGAAAACATTGGAGAACAAAAATACAGTTATACTTGTTATTAGGAAAGTTATAGAAAATTATGTATAAACTTAGAAACACAAATTTTAGTCTAGAAACACTGAATCTTTAGCAAATAAAAATTCTTTAAAATTGGCCCAATAAAGAGTTAGAAACCAGCACAGATGGTAGAAGAAAACAGAATGATTGTTACCATTTGCCATTTAAATTGCACAGTAATTTTATAGTGAAAGTTTCTTAATTCTTCAAAGAATAGTTAATGTTTATGTTAGCAGAACCATGTAAGCCATACTAAACCTTAAGACCAACAAAATGTATTTTAAAACCTATAGTGATAAGAGTCAGATGAAGATAGCACTCATTCAAGCTTGTTTGCTCTCTCTTTTGCATGCACATGTTTTAGACCAATTTCATTTAAGAACATGAAAAAAATTTCAAAAGCAAATATTAGGAATTTAAATCCAGCAGTGAATTAGAACAATACTACAACAGGATCTATCACTTTCCTTTCCTTTTCTTTTCTTTTCCTTTTTTTTTTTTTTAACTATGATTATAAAAATATTTCAACTGTGGTGAGATCCAGCAGGAAATTTCATTATTTCAGTATATTGAAGAAGCTCAACCACAGATGTAGAAGTTAACATTTTGGGAAGTTTTAGCAAACCAAATGAAAAAAGGAATAATCTGTGAAACTATTAGAAAAGACAAAATTATCTGAAAATGAAATCATTTTACACAAAGTAAAGTAGAAAAAAAATAATTTTTTGAGAGGTTTTTGCTATAGGGCTCGTGTACTCACCAGAAAGACAAAGAAAGACAGAGAGACACAAAACAAGAAATTACCTCCCAGGGTATGGCCATGCCGCAATCGCTTCTTCTTCCTTCTTCTTCATTCTCCTCCCAGGATCTTGGGCACGCACACACAGGCTCCTGGCATGAGTTTAAGCTACCAGGTCTGAGACTCAAACCGTGGTCAACTACATGGGAGTCCAGCAAAATAGCCATTACGCCATCTGCTGGTCCCAAACCAGAGATATTTTTAAGTGAAACTCAATCATTTATTTAAGTGACTAAACACGAGTATTCATACATTGTAGTTTTTCTTTATATTATCAATAAAAAGAAATATACTAAAAATCTGTCCCAATATTTTTTAAAAAATGTAAAATATTTTAGAGTGGATAGCAAGAACAATACAGGTCTTAACTGAATAAAAACACGAAAGTGTATGAAAGGACATAAAATGTCAAGGAATAGAGACAAGTATCACATCCTAGAATGTAGGTGTGCTTGATACACAAATTTAATACAGTCCTTACTGAAACATCATTGTATTTATTATTGTTATTTAGGACTAGAAAACAGTGATTTTGTGGGGGCAGTGATTTTTTCTACATTCTTTGTTCCATGACAGTTTTAATCATTATGACTAGTATAATTATTTGCTGAGTCCAGTTCTGTGTACAGTATTATGCTAGGAAGTAGAATTACAAAGAATTATAAGACATAATCGCTGGCTTCCAAGGTTTGGGTGATATTAGTCTGTATAAGATAAAATCTAAACACAAACTGTTTCTCTCCCTTTGATTTATTTAGTTCATATGTTTCTACCTTTCCTGATTAAACCATCGAAATTGTGATTTCTCAGATAGCTCTTACTACTTAGAATTATAGAGATTTTTTTTCTTTTGCTACAAATGTGGATTCTTAAAAATAAATTCTGCAGTATTTCATTTAGGCTCTCCAAGCTGTACTATCCTAATCTACAGGCTTCTTTAAACAAAATGGAAGGAGAAGGCTTTAAAATGTGCATGTATTGGGTTCTCTTAAATTAACCCAATAGGAGAGAAGCGCAACAATGGATGCTGTGCTTTATTCATTTTGTATTTTTGTTACTATAAATAATACTCTGTGTGCTGAATTATTTCACAGAGCTAAGAAAAATAGTTTGCCCAAAGAACAGTTTAGCTGTCTGTATATTTTCACAAACCAATCTAGAGTAGCACTGTCCTGGAAAATCCCTACATGCTATGCTTCAAAACCATTTTCAACATGGATAAGCAAGGCATTAAAAATCTCTTTGTGGGGTGAGAAGCTGGAAAGTTGCTTTTATACACCACTTGAAAACTCAATGCATCGGGTCAGTAGGGCAGCTTTTTAGCTTTCCCATTTCTGCGTTTTTCCCCTCATAATTTTATGTGTTGTCATTCCCAGCAAGAAACAAGCTGTCAAGGTCAATAAAATTTACCCAGATTTATAGAACTGAGCAAGACTTTTAATTTTCTTTCTTTGATGTTGTTTTACACTAAGGTTTGGCTCCCAGGCCATGTTAGTCCAGCATCCTTTGTTTGAAGGCCTTGTTATCATTTTCAATCAGCTCTAGTATTCATCATGGTGTTTAATGATTTTATTCTGGTCCTTTTAAAACAAATCTTCACATTTTTGTACAGAGGGGATACAATGAAATCCGTGAAGTTAAACAGTTCCATTTCACGGGCTGGCCTGACCATGGCGTGCCATACCATGCTACAGGGCTTCTTTCCTTTATTCGAAGAGTCAAGTTATCCAACCCTCCCAGTGCTGGCCCCATTGTGGTGCATTGCAGGTGAGTGGTACTCCAAATAGTGTTGACTGTTTGCATTCAGCTTTATCCTTTTTTTCTAAGGAGTGTCAAGACCAGGCTTAATTTTAAGCACAAAAACTAGTGTGTGCTTACAAAGTTCCAGCTTGCATGTATTACATACAGATAAGCTAAAACGACGACAAAATAAAAGTTAGTTCTAAGTAAGATATAAAATAGAAGCTTAAAAAAATACATACATTCATCCTAATGTGTGTAGTGTTAACCAAAATTACAAGTGTAGAAACTCTGCCATTTAGTGGCAACATCTGTGATTTTGTTTTTTGTTTTGTTTTTTTTAATCATTTTTGCAAATCCCATACTGTACAGAATCGTAGGTTAAAAAAGAGATTCTTGCCAATCTAGTAAATTCCCAGTTGAACCCCAGCTTTTAAGACTAAATTTGAGACATTCAAAGTTACTAAATGGCCTAAATTGCAAAAATTTGTGCTGTAAGACAGCTATCTTTTAAAGAAAAAAAATTTAAGTCATCCCATCTGAGGACCTTGAAAAGTGCATCAGTGAGATTCAGCAAATATATGCCAAAAAACATGAACATTATATCCAGACTGTCTTCTGATTAGAGAGTTCTCTTAAAACAAGCATTCAGAGACACTAAAAGCAAATTACATGGCCTCATTTTGAGATGTGACCAGAAAAATAAGTGTCAAATCAGAAAAACATTTCCTAAATACTAGGTACACAATTCTCAAAGACTAGCCTTTCAAACTACATAAGAGATTGTACTTAAGCTTTTTATTTTTCTTTCTGAAAATCCAATCTATTCAGGATTTAAATGACCATGTATAAAAGAGGGAAAAAATAAACAGAATGAAAAAAAGGTAAAGGATCAGATACTATATACTCCGGGGGAAAAAAATCTTCTGTTCAGTCCTCCTGAAGAAATCTGACGTACATTTGTTTCAATTACTTTCCTGTCTCAAATCTTGGAAACAGTGATTGAGAAGATGGTAGAGGAATAAAAGAAATAGAGATAGCCACAATATCTTTTGCTTAAATTTCTAAAAGCACAGTGGGTTTAAGCCAAGTGACCAACACTGTATAACAAAGACATGATGTTACCAGACAATCTAAGCATTTAGAAAATGTAATGAATAGGTTTTCAATTCAGTTTTATTATAGAAGTTTACTTTCCTATAAATTGCTTGCTTCAGAAGTGCTCCGAGATTCTCAGATGCTTTCTTGAAATAGAGGTGTCATTTTACACTCAGACATCTCTAGAATTTTAGAAAAGAAGCTGAATACAATCTTTATTTTAAAAAAAAACACACACACACACAAAACACAAAACCTTAACTTCTTTGTGCCATTGACTTTTTTTTTTAGAGAGATTTTTGCGATAGAGTATGTGCATTCACCAGAGAGAGAAACAGAAAGTAAGAAATCACACACACACACACACACACACACACACACACACACACCCAGGAGGGATGGCCACCCAGAAATCCCTTGTCCTCTTGGGGTTTTGAACATGTACACACCTGGCATGAGTTTTAAACTCATGGGTTCAGGACTTGAACTGCAGTGGACTACATGGGAGTCCAGAGACGTAACCATTACACCATCTGCTGGTCCTGCTCTATTGTCTTGTATACATAATATCAGAGGAATATTCCCAGGGGGTAACTAACAAAGTATATTATGATTCAACTCTTGAACAAAATACAGTGAGATAGTGGCTATCTTTGTGACCTGGTGTCGGTCATATTCTACATCTAGCAGTTCATTTTTATGTTCCCCTTACATTGCAATTTGAATATTTCTACTATTGGTCTCCTTCCCTTCAATAACCATCATTTTCTTTCCACACTCAGCATTTCCTGTGAATTGTGGCTTCTCAGATTTCCCACTTGAAGGTTTTGGAATTAATGTTCTTTTGCTGTAGTATTTACAAGAGTCTCTTGAAGATAGGGAACCAGCATTCTCTCACTGTTTACCAAAGGACTTACAATTAAATGAGTACGAATGCTTTTCAACTTGTTGTTCATTTTAAAGCATGAGTCCACTATATGACCAATCCTAAGAGCTTGAAATTCTGTACATTTACATAAAATGAAGACTGAGAGAAGTGTAGAACTTGAACGATGCATCACACATTTTCAATCTAGAAATAACTTGGAACTCTTGTTCCAATCCTTATTTTATCACAAAGCATATACTCTACATAAAGTTATTTTTATATGAACAAGATTTCACAAAGCATTTAGACATTGTGTGTCTTGTGTTTTGTTCATCAATTTGGTTTTGCATGACAGTGAAAAAGATATTTGGTTAGGGTTACGAAGACAAACGTGGTTCTTACAATGGTTTAAATTCCATCTCTTTTTCAGTGCTGGTGCTGGACGAACTGGTTGTTACATTGTGATTGACATCATGCTGGACATGGCTGAAAGAGAGGGTGTTGTTGACATCTACAACTGTGTCAAAGCCTTGAGATCTCGTCGTATTAATATGGTCCAGACAGAGGTACACTGATTTATCTTTCATGAACTCTTTTCTTATTTGGTCTTCCAACCTTTATCAAACACAGGAGTATTTTTTTATATATATAAGCTATACTGACTTATCAAGACCTAAAGAAAAAGATTAGTGTTTTTAATTATTATTTCCATATAGGGAAAATTCTGTCTTCATTCCCTTTAATGGCAGAAAAGTTTTATTATACTAGATTGAAGTTTTTTTCTTTCTTTTGCCAGGAACAGTACATTTTTATTCATGATGCCATTTTAGAAGCCTGCTTATGTGGAGAAACTGCCATACCTGTCTGTGAATTCAAAGCTGCATACTTCGATATGATTAGAATAGACTCCCAGACTAACTCTTCACATCTCAAAGATGAATTTCAGGTATTGACTATTTCGAAGGTCTCTTTTGATGACTTATTATAATTTGTTCTGAGCACCAACAATTTTTAAGGAAATTTTCCACTTCAATCTATAGTCTTTGACTCTACTTTAGGTAAATTATTATACCCGGTCTCTCATTATATGCTTTTGTTCTTAATGACCTCATATCTGTGGTAACCTGAAGGATAATTGAGTTGAGACTCAGAGGAGAATATGGGGAAAGGTATCAATAAAGTCAAAGTTTGTGGTAATTTGTGTGTATTTATAACCTATTTTTTATGCAGACTAATAGATTTGGCCTTTTGTATCACTTACAATGTGAAGAGATCAGGCACATTATTAATAATTGCTGAAGTTGTCTCTAAATAGCCCCAAATATTTTGACTGCCCTTAAAACATTCCTGAAACTGTATGAAAATGTAGTCAAGGCTAGCTTTAGGAATGGTTTGATTTTCAATCCAGAGCTCTTTCCAACATGCCATAGTATGTCTTCAAATATAGCATGCAACACATTATTACAAATGCTGCAACTCTGTTGAAGGGCCCTAACACCTTGGCTGCGTTTTCTTTGATTGGGCAAAGTACCTTGCAGGTAGCTGTGTTGTTTGGCTCCCTGTTTCCTTTCAAGATGAGCCATATGGAACAATGTATATCTTGTTTCTTTGTTAGTTCTCCGGCTTAGTTTGTCTTAACCACCAAGTCTGTGGGCCTGGCCTTCTGGGGTCTCTATTCTCTTCCATTGGTCCACATGTCTGTTTTTATGCCAATACCATGCTGTTTTGATGACCACAGCTTTATAATATATCTTAGGATCAGGGAGTGATATGCCTCCTACTCCATTCTTCTTACGCAGGATTGCTTTTGCAATACGAGGTCTTTTATGGTTCCAGACAAATTCTATAATTGTCTTTTCCAGATCTCTGAAGAATATCTCTGGTATTTTGATTGGAATTGCATTAAACATGTAGATTAATTTGGGTAGAATTGCCATTTTGATTATGTTAATTCTACCAATCCAGGAGCATGGGATGTCCTTCCACTTTTTTATGTCACTTTCAATGTCTTTTTTAAGATTCTCGTAGTTTTCTTTATAACCTATTTTTTATGCAGACTAATAGATTTGGCCTTTTGTATCACTTACAATGTGAAGAGATCAGGCACATTATTAATAATTGCTGAAGTTGTCTCTAAATAGCCCCAAATATTTTGACTGCCCTTAAAACATTCCTGAAACTGTATGAAAATGTAGTCAAGGCTAGCTTTAGGAATGGTTTGATTTTCAATCCAGAGCTCTTTCCAACATGCCATAGTATGTCTTCAAATATAGCATGCAACACATTATTACAAATGCTGCAACTCTGTTGAAGGGCCCTAACACCTTGGCTGCGTTTTCTTTGATTGGGCAAAGTACCTTGCAGGTAGCTGTGTTGTTTGGCTCCCTGTTTCCTTTCAAGATGAGCCATATGGAACAATGTATATCTTGTTTCTTTGTTAGTTCTCCGGCTTAGTTTGTCTTAACCACCAAGTCTGTGGGCCTGGCCTGCACAAATCATTTCACTTTCTACTTGGCCTCTAAATACTTGACAGATCTGTGTTATGCTATTAAATGGGTCACTGTTTTTTAACTTGGGCTCCCTTTTCTTTTTAGACTTTGAATTCAGTCACCCCTCGACTACAAGCTGAAGACTGCAGTATAGCATGCCTGCCAAGGAACCATGACAAGAACCGTTTCATGGACATGCTGCCACCTGACAGATGTCTGCCTTTTTTAATTACAATTGATGGGGAGAGTAGTAACTACATCAATGCTGCTCTTATGGATGTAAGAGACTGGCCGCTTTGCTCGTGTAAAGTACCATGAAAATCTACATAATGCAACTGAACTCTTGATGGTTTTTTCCCTAGGAAATTAAAATGGCCTTAAAAGGAAAACTGAAAACTTTCATTGAAATGCTATTTTTTGTTTGTTTGCAAAATGACTTTAGGTTTCCCCTACAAGGATTCTTAGGAACTGTAATCTCGGTAACTTTTCTATAGATTTGGCACTTAATTGTCAATTACTGTATTCCTACAGGAAACACGGCAGGTTGTCTTTTTCATCTTAATTGTTTTCAGTAAAGAAAGGCATGCCTTATCTAGACTGTAGTTAGGAATTAATCTTTAAAATCACAGAATGCCATGGTCAGCAGTGGTTAAGGTGTTGGACTCCTACATGGCTGATTCTGCTATTTGAGTCCTGGACCTGTCAATTCGAAAATCATGCCAGGTGCCTATTTGTGCATGTCCAAAATCCCAAGAGAATGAAAGAGAGGGAATTGTGTTGTAGACATCCCCCCAGGGTGGGGGGTGATTTCTCACGTTTCTGTCTCTGTCTCTCCTGTGAGTGCACGTGCCCTATGGCAAACCCCTGAAAAAAAATTACAGAATGCCATATCCTACCAAAGTTGTGTAAATTTGAGAAACAATTATCAGTAATGTACAGATAAATTGTTTTATTGGCTATTAATTAATACTCTATAAGTAACTAGGAAAGGCATAGATGAAAGTGTTAATATATCCATCCTAACAAAAAAATATCTTCCCATTCCAATCTTCACAAACTATAGATGTTTCAGCAGGTATTCAGTGTGCTGAAAATATAACATGGGAAGTTTCAAATTATGTCTTTGGCCACTTTGTTTTGGTTACCTTAGGAAAAAATAAGGTTATGAAGGCTCAGAATCTTTCAGTTTAAAAGGTTTTCTAAGTCACTGTACTCGTTGTTTTCTAAAATTACCTTGTAAATTAGTACCCTGGTAGTAGAGACTTCGAACAAGTCGCATTCTCCTCCTGCGAGTAGTCTTAGCCAGCTACTTTGCTCTTGTGCTACAGTGTAGACTAGTGTCAAGGCAAGCTCAAATGGAAATCTCCCATCTGTGCTATAACCAGTCTTGCCTGGTCATTAATCACTTCCATTGAACACATTGGGTCCTAATTATATTGTTTCTAACCATGTTAATTGTCTGGAAAGACAAGTGTACTGAATACAGAGAAAACACAGCAGACTTTTCCATTTCAAATCTAGAACTGGAATGGAAAAGTGTGTGTTGTGTGTAAGAGAAAATAATGTTGGAGAAAGTATTGATACTGTTTTTGTGTTGTTTTCATCTTTGGCATCTCTGTCAAATTTTTCTGTTTCTAGGTTATCTCCTTTTTGTTGTGTTGACTGAACCTTTTATTATACTTGTTTCTATTCTTTGCCTAACCCCCTGGGATTCAAGAAAGATAGATTTCATCATTGAAGCTGCTCTATAGTATAGTAAGTGTATTGAGCTTTCAAAGAAGTAGTTCGGTTTGGTTTATAAGAACAAGTCTCATCGTTCAACATTCTTCTCACTACCTTCACCTCCTGTCATCATGATGACACATTTTTGCCAAATCTGTAAAGAATATGGAGATAAGGTCAAGGATTCTTTAATTGCAAAGTCTTACATGTGCTCTCCTGAATTTAGAAAGAAAGAAATCTTTAGTCTTCTCCCTTATCATCTCTTCCTCCTGTATTTTCTGTCTTAGTGACTCAAAAAATTAGTAAATAGCTGTCAGCCTGCATTAACTTACTTTCCCATGGAGCATTTAATTGAAAGAAAAACTTATTTCTTTTTTTCTGATCCTTTCTTATGAGTCTACATACATTCCTTAGGGTGTTCTAACTCCACCTTCAGGAATAACCTTGTAAGGCCTTGAAGACATTTACAAGTAACCACATTAATTACTGGCTATTCAGATTATCCTGCAGTCTTGCATAGAGTGGAATGGCGTGGGTGGCAGCATTTCCCAGGTGGTGGTACTGTCAATGAAGTCCAAAGATCAGTTGCTACACTAATGTTAAGATATTAGAAGGACTCAAAAAGGAGTATGGAACAAATGAGTTAGGTCATAATTTTTGTCAGTATTAGAGAAATATATTCCAAACAACTGTTTAGTTGTTTTTGTTGTGGTGGTAGTGGTGTTTGACAAATAATTACTTTAGATTATTACATGGAAATACTATTTCTATTTTAATGTAGATAATCTATCTGCAGAATAAGAGATTCCTAGGACAGATAAACATTACTTTATTATTCCTTCCTCTGGTTGAGATAATGTATCTTGTCATAATCAAAAGGCATGTGATAAACAAGGAGCCATCACCCCTTTATATGGAGTCAGAAAGTTCATGATCTTCCTCTTTGGCACTTGAAAATGTTCAGTGATTGAAACTCCCCTTCTGACCATTGATTTACATTAAAAATGCCTAGGAAACCATGGGAAGTGGGTAAGCTACAAGATATATAAAATGTACTATAATCGGGAACCAGCAGTTAGCGTAATGGCTATGTCGCTGGACTCCCACGTAGTCGACCGCGGTTCGCGTCCTGGACCAGGTGGCTTAAAACTCACACCAGCCGCGTGTGCATGCATGCCCAAGATCTCGAGAAGAGAATGGAGGAGAAGGGATTGCAGCGTGACCATCCCCCCTGGGGGGTGATTTCTCGCTTTCTGTCTCTATGTCTCTGTCTGTCTGGTGAGCGCACGCGCCCTATAGCGAAAAACCTCTCCCAAAAAAAAAAAAGAAAGAAAGAAAGAAAGAAAATGTACTATAATATCTCTCTGTGCAATGTAAAAGCACATGAATAGGAAGTATTTGTGAGCTTCTTTATTGGAGAAACAGATGGTTATGTACACACACTGATTGACAGATACACCAGGGATTTTGAAATCACTTCATTACCCTAACAGGTATCTCAAAGAGGATCTTAGCCTCGAGATATTCCTTAGTTTCTTCCTTTGTATTTGTTTGTTATATACTTTTCTCAATGAAGTAAAAATTTTATTCCTAACTTGAATTCCTTTGGGAACACCAATGTCTTCCCACCACATTAGCCTATTGCTAGTTCCACTACATTCCAATGAACCAGATCTGTTATTTCACATCTTAAGCTGTCTTGCCCCATCCCTGTGTGAAGCTAGTGCATCTTACTGGTCCTACAATAGTGTGGGTTGAATCTGTTTGTAAACTGATCATGCATTTTAAGTACTTACACTTCTCCATCTATCTTGTTTCTTCACAGAGCTACAGACAACCAGCTGCGTTCATTGTCACACAGTACCCTCTGCCAAACACTGTGAAAGACTTCTGGAGATTGGTGTATGATTATGGCTGTACCTCCATTGTGATGTTAAATGAAGTCGACTTGTCCCAGGTTAATGGCTATGGGTTGCTTTCATGTACTTGAACACAACTTAATACAGTTGTAATAAAATGCAAAGATCTCCTTTATAATGCCCGTTTTAGGGAAAATATACTAATTTTCTTTTTCTTTCAAAACATTCATCATCTAGGGCTGCCCTCAGTACTGGCCAGAAGAAGGGATGCTACGATACGGCCCTATACAAGTGGAATGTATGTCTTGTTCAATGGACTGTGACGTGATCAACCGGATTTTTAGGATATGCAATCTAACAAGAGTGAGTCATTGTTTAATCTTTCTACCTGAGCTGATCTATGTTACGCCTATCATAACATGATGTGTTGTGATCCCATTCAGACAACAGGGAGAGTGGGATTAATAAGCACTACATAATCATTCCCAAAGCTGGTAATCAGTTTATACCTTAGTACTACAATAAAATTGCATCTCAAACATAGGAAAGCAGAAATGCAGAAAGTAGGTTTTGTGGTCACTTATTATACTAACATATTCCATCTGCAAATCTAAATTCTAATACACCAACTCATTGAGTTTGATTGTCTGGGCTTGGCATCTGAGCATATGTAGATTTATCTCAAGGATGACTGTGTGTGTTATTGCTATTGACATCCAGACCAGAAAAGGCATACAGTTGGAAAATAAGAAAATCATAATGTCTAGGAAACTTCACCTGAGGAAGCAGGGATTTGTCAGATCAGCTATTATAAAAGGGTTCCTTGTCACTATCCTGAGTCCTATGTGCAAGAGAAAAGCTCAAACCTAAAGGAAATATAGAACACAGCCGTCACTGATTCTGCTGCTCCCTGCAGTATTATCTTCCTAACTGTCTCAACTTCTCACTCTGCCAGGATCCGAATGTTGAACCAGTTCTGCTACCACTGTGCCTTTTCCCAGCTAGAACAGCTCCTCTGTCCCTCATTCTGTCCTCAACTTTTCATGGGCTTTGCACTAAATGACAAGTTTGGAGGACTTTCCTTTTAAAAAAAAAAGTATTAATAAAAAAATGTTAAGACCGTGTAATTAAATAGCAAGCAGAATTCGAAAAGAAAGCATTAGCAACTTCAATGGAGTTACTCGATTTTTAAAGGGAAAGATTGGTCTTTATTTTTAAAAAGCCCCAGCTCTGTGTATGTGGATTATTTTAAGTGCATGATTAGGATTGTCGTATTTTAATGTTACTCATATCAAACTGGCTATATGTGAGTCTGGTTAATAAGTCTATATGCATATAATTATGAGCAGGCAATAAAATCATATCCAATTCTATTGCTCATTTCAGTGGAGAAAAAAAGGATAACTTCAATCATGTCATAATATGCATGCATATCTTAGATGTTAATTTAAATGAAATCTCATTATGTCTGCACATCTGTTATGTTATGGTTCTAGTAATATTTTTGCTGAGAAACTGTAGCTGCTGAATTAAGAAAGTAAGATTTGCCTGTTAGCAGAGCTGTTTATATGAAAAATATTCTAGGAATAGGAATTGAAATCTATGTTAAAATTTTTTGCCAGCATGTTTGTTAATTTAACTTCCTCCATATATGGTGTTCTGGTCCTTATTAGTACATAATTGTTTTTTCCGGTTTCCAGTCTCATTAGTTAGTGTCATCCCATCATCAAATATTTAGTATGTACCAAGTTAGATGTTATACGAGGTAGGACCTATGACCCAACAGATTCATGAGAGCTTGTCAAATGAACCTCACATCTGACACCTGATGATATGGCATACTTACATAGTGCATATTCTCCCTTGTATTTTCATCTGAAGATTTTAAGATTTTGATTCATTCTTTCAATTCTACTATTTGGAAAATATTATGTAAAGTTCCAGTGATACAGAGTTAAGGAAAAAAAGAGATAGATGTTCTGGGCCTTTAAAAATTTAACATTTTTTCGGGACCAGCAGGTAGCATGGTGGTTAAGGCACTTGTCTCACACATGGTTGACCACAATTCAAGTCCTGGACATGGTGGCTTGCTTTCTCACTCTAACTCCCCTGTCTCCCGGTTAAATTGAAGAATAAAAATAATTAATAAAATTAAATAAGTCTTCTAAAAATTACTTTTTTCAGAGATTAAAAGCATCAAATGATTATATCATTTATTTACTAAAAATTGATACATATTTATAGAGAAGAAGTACAGAAATATGGGTAGTCAGATGAAGCTGGTAGATCAAAGAAAACTCTCTGAGATATTTAACTCAAAATTCAAAGAATCAGTAACAGTTGTTGGATGGTGAGGTAACCAGCCATTCTAGTATGCTCAGAACACACAAGTTTCAGCGCTAAAACCAGACAAATCCCAGACAAACCTGGTAAAAATTAATCATTTTGTTTGGAATTGAGAGGGGCAAGCAAAAATGAAGTACTCGAGGTTAACAGCGACAGGATGTATAAAGTCCTCAAGAAAAAAAAAAAAAAGATAAAGTGACTGAAAGAAGGCAAGAATGTTTTGAAATCGAACTGTGTTAGAATAAAAGGAAGACTGGAGAAGAACAGGGAGCGAGATCACGTGAAGATTCAAGTCAGGTCATAGCAGTGATTCAGATTTTCGGCTAAGATCGAGTGGAAGCCATTAAAGTAGGGGAATAACAGAATTGTATTTGCATTCCACAAGCATTATTATGCCTGTGGCAATACTGAATTGGAAAAAGATCAAAGTTTATTCAGGGGGATCAACTGGGAGGTAATTATAACTTCTGATTGGGAGTTATCACAAATAGAGCCCTGTCAGTGGTAATAAAGAGAAGAGGATGAGCTCAAGAATTCCTTGGAGGTATAATCGTAGAGACTGACGACTCGAGACGCGGGAGAAGCAGGTAGAAAGGCTGATTCTCATGTTTCCTGCTGCTGTCACTTCAAATGTTTCTGCACTAGTGTGTACATATTTAGAACTGATGATCAGGTTGACACAATTCAGTGTGAGTGTCATCCTTACTGTAAATTGCATGTACCTTTTACTTTTTAGTAAAAATTCTAGTCCCCACTTATTTACGTAAAAATGCTTTTCCCTCTACAGCCACAGGAAGGTTATTTGATGGTGCAGCAGTTTCAGTATCTCGGATGGGCTTCTCACCGAGAGGTTCCTGGCTCCAAACGGTCATTTCTGAAACTGATACTGCAGGTGGAAAAATGGCAGGAGGAGTGCGAGGAAGGCGAAGGCCGGACCATTATCCACTGCCTGTGAGTAGGGTTGTTCTGGCCTGCAGGGGAACCTGGTACTCGTCTCCTCAGTAACCTGTGTATTTTCTGTGTTAAAGAGTTCCTAACTCACATCTTATAACCCCCTGTAGATAGTACTTTAAAACAATTTTTGTGTCTCATGATTCTCTAATTAACTACTAACTTTAATGTTTATCTTCTAAATACGGATCACAGTATAGTTGTTTGATGATTTAAATTCATTTGAACATGACTTCGAACAACTTCTCTGATTTACGCAGGGTACAAATGTATAAAATCTCAAGGTATGTAGGTGGCAGGAATCTATGATTATAATATATCCTCGAGAAAGCTACTAAACGGGGCCAGCAGGTGGCATGTTGGTTAAGGCACTGGACTCTCAAATGACTGACACGTTTTGAGTTCCAGACCTGGTGGCTTTGAAAATCACACTGGGCATGTGTGTATGCATGGCCAAAATCCCAGGAGGAGAATGGAAAAGGGATTGCCGTGTGGCCATCACCCTGGAGAAGTGATTTCTCACCTTCCCTCTCACTGCCACTGTCTCTCTCTCTCTCTTTCTCTAGCAAGTGCATATGCCCTATGGCAAAAACCTTTAAAAATTAAAAAAAAAAAAAAAAAAGCCAGTGAGCTAATCTCATCCTCAAGTTTCCTCTTCGCCCTGTTCACATACATACATGGGTATGAAGCAAAATTATCAGATAAGTAGAAATGAAAAAGACAGTATTTTTCCCCCAAAACATATATGAAAGGTCTTCAAAAAGTTGAAAAATGGAATTAAAGTACACATTTATGATGATATAAAACATTTGTGAAATCCATGCCTAATTCTTCATAAAAGACATTTTCTGTGACCTTTTTGAAGACCCTACATAGGATGGTGTGAACTATCATCATCCAAAGCTACTATGTAAAATTCCTCTGCTTTCTGTTTTCAGGAATGGCGGTGGACGAAGTGGCATGTTCTGTGCCATAGGCATTGTTGTTGAAATGGTGAAACGGCAAAATGTTGTTGATGTTTTCCATGCCGTAAAGACACTAAGGAACAGCAAGCCAAACATGGTGGAAGCCCCGGTGAGTCACAGAATCTTAGACTTAGAGGGGTTAGGGATTGGTTAGTCATATCCCTACCTATTGACTTAACTTTATACACATGTAAGGAATACCATATGAAAGTGAGTCGTTAAGGGGAATTTCCTCGGTCACTGATGCTGCTGAATACACCCCTCTACACACAGCAACTTAAAACACATTATGTAAGCTGCTCATAATGAAGAAAATTTTCTTTCCATTTAGAAAATTTGCAAGACATTTTCCTATAATGATAATTATTTGTTGCAATAAGCTTTGGCAAATGGTTTAATAGTAAGAATAAATTCTGCTCTCCATGCCATAGTCTCACTTCCTTTGATTTCTTAAAGCATACCCATTTATCTGGTAAAGCATTCACCTGAGGGAAATATCCATAGGTTACATTAGTTGCTTAAACACCCAATGTTTTTAAAGGGAAACTAAAATATGGTTAGTCATTATCCATCATTCTTCAGGTTTTGGATCAAATTGTAAATTGTTGAGCTACATCATTGACATTTCTCAGCCCTTATCTGCTATGGGGCACAGTTCTTGTTATGCCACTAGAATTTCCCAGGGCTCATAAAATCAGAATACAACGTACAAAATAAGACGTTGAGTTATGTGTGTGTGAGGGTTCACCTGGGTGAAGCTGTGTGTGGAGTCAGAAAGGAAGTTAAACTTCTCTAACACATTTTATTTCTAAAGAGAGATGTCTGTGGGTTGCGCATATGTGCATGGTGGGATCAGGTTAGGAGCACCTGTGTAGTCAGTGCTCGCAGAAAAGTAAACCAGAAAACCAGAGCATTATTGTTGCTTGCCCTACATTTATCAAGATGATCAGATAACTAAAATGAGCAATTCAGTCAACCTCTGAAGTATTTTCACCACTTCCTGCTCATGGATTGCTCACACAAGAGGTGCATTGCTTCCTGAGACAAAAATCTGAAGGCTTAGGTTTATATTGTTTCACTTTTAGGAGTGGTAGCAAGCTTCTGCCTTTCTTACTAGCCCTCCGCAGCCTCCTGTAGTCTCCCTCAGCCGTCTAAGTTATCTCAGGTGTCTGGACAAGGTGTTAGTCTTGGCTGGAGTCCTGGAAATGGAGAAAGGGAATAGTTTATAAGGAATTTTTGAGGCGGAACTCTCCAATCTTCTTACAAAATGAACGAGTCGTGATTATGTCCTTACACTCTTGGCAGTTTGAAGATTTCCTAATGTAAACTCTGCCTCCGTTTCTCAGATCGTCAGTGGGATCACACCTGGATTTGGAATTCAACTTTTACCTCTGAATTTAACTCCGATTAAGCCTTTCTTTTAAAGAAAAATTTTGTGGTTAAATTTTGCCATTCTAGAAACTTCTAAAGAATTACTACTGTCTTTTACATTTTTGACTAAAAACCCCATTTAATCCAGGTTAACAATTATTTCAATGTGCCGCAGAGTTATGCTGGCAAGATAAGGAAATTAAGAATGTAAATTAAATTGCTAGATACTGCTTAAAGAGGTATAACTGTTTACAAGCACTTCTTGGTTCTATTAGTACTTTTGCCACAGTGGTGGTTTAATTTAAGGCACACCTACTTAGTAATTGGGGTAGGCATGAGAAAGACCTCATGGGAAAATTTTATTGCCATGGTTTATTGCTGAAGACACCTGGAAGTTATCTTTAGAAATAATATGCATTTTTGATGTTCTCCAGTGCAGTCTGAATTTTACCCACTTTGACTGAATTGAGAAAATGTTAATGAGTTACATATTGTAAGTCATAATTTGTAATACGGTCTCTGAATTTTTCTAGATTGTTAACAATGGCGAGAAGTAAATAGATGCCTTAGAGAAAGGGCAGTTCTAACTCAAATTTTATTATCAATTGAGTGGTTTTAAACATATGAAAACAACAGAAACAAATTTTTAGGTATAAGTTGACAGAAAAAATTTAAGTGTCACTAATCATTCTTGAAATTTGCTTAAACATCTGATGGACCAATAATTAAGAACCTAAAATCATAAAAGAACAATTTAAAATGATGTTTTTTTTCATTTATTTTCTTTTTTTCTCCTAAAGAAGTTATCTGAAATGTGGAGAAAAATATTCATATATGTTCATTGTAGCATTATAAAAGAGAAAAAGTAAAAGAAACCTAACAAACACTCCATATATTAGATTTTATGTGGGGTTAAAAGAAGCACTACATAACACAGAAAAGGACTTAGAACAATGTTAAATAAAAGGAAGCAAAATATGAAATTCTGAAATATGTATAATTATATTTATTTAAGATTATTATTTTAACTATGCATGAAAAAGGACTAAAGTAAACTAAGGTGACATTTTTAACAGTTGCTTCTGAGGCTAGGCGTATAGCTCTTTTTCTTGATTCTTCATATTTTTCTATGCTGGGAAATTGTAATGATCAGTTATTACTATTATAATCAGATAAATTCTGGACATTTGAACACTGGGGAGATTAAACTATCTTTTTAACATCAAGTTCCTTTTTCTTAAATTAAGATCATTAGACTCAAGTGTAAAATATGTGTGCCCAGATACCAATTTTGTATCTAGAAGAAACAATTTTGTAATTTTTGAATAATCAAACTTGGTTGTGAATATTCATTTAGTAGCTTTTATTATTCTCCCACAGGCTTTTTTTTTTTTTTTTTTTTTTTTTTTTCTTACTTGCCAAACTTTTTTTAACTTGCACAACTATCTTGTTTTGCCATCTTTCAGGAGCAGTACCGTTTCTGCTATGACGTAGCTTTGGAGTACCTGGAATCCTCTTAGTTCACCCAGACAGAAACCTGTACATCTGTTGAGCCAGCAGCTGTGTACCTGTTACACCTGTGCAGAAAGATTTTAATGTGGGGGGTGGGAGACTTTTACATTTGAGAGGTAAAAGTATTTTTCTTATGAAGTTGTGTATCTTAA
Organism: Tupaia belangeri chinensis; assembly: GCF_000334495.1. Lineage (NCBI taxonomy): Eukaryota > Metazoa > Chordata > Mammalia > Scandentia > Tupaiidae > Tupaia > Tupaia belangeri. Next base: position 617,760 of record NW_006159583.1, on the reverse strand, counting down.
TAAAAAAAAAGGAGTTAATTAGTTTCTATTACTGTATTAAAGCATCAACATTTCGTGCCACATAAATTATATTTAATAAGAACCCAATTCAAATGAAAACTTATCAGTGTTTGTACAGTGAATATGCAGCCTTTTCTCTCCTGGTTTCAGTAGAGCAGCCCCTACATGTTGCATGAAATAATACTTTCTATGTGACATTTTTCTCCCTTTTTAAAGAAATGCTGTTGAATCTTCAAAGGAAGAAGAAAAGAAAAGCTGTGCAAATTCATAGTAAAGTCCATTTTTTATATGTTTCAAGTGTAGCAGATCTCTATATAAATATATAAATATATATAACTGGCTTATTTTCTTTTATTGTGCAATGATGGCTGGATCATTTAAAGTTCTTTTTAGACAATAACATAAGCCAAAGACTCAAGTGTAAATATGTCTATATGGAGAAAGCACATTATATTTATTGGTTACTTACATTCCTTTTTTGATGGCTAAAATACTACCACCACACAGTCATTTTTTTTCCCCTGAAGAAAGCTTTTTCCTTAGCTAAAAATCAATTGTAAACGATTTTTGTAGATTATTTTTTGTATGTTTAGTGTAAGTAGAAGATAAACTTTTTATTCATAAACCAGGAAGCAATGTTCTTTATAGTGATTCTTGTGTACATGCTTGTGAATTCAGTTTCTGTTGAAACACTTTGGCAATTGGGTCTTTTAATATAGGACCAAATTAAAACATTTGGCTGAAAATGTATAGTTTTTCACAGTTTCATGAAGTAAATGGGTTGGTGATCACATATGAGAAATGCACACATCAAAAGGCCTTGCTGATGACTCACACAATGTTGAACACAGCCTTTAAGCATCATTTAAAATTTAAAGGAATCAATCTTGCCAGCCTGTGGCCAAGTATTGGTCAAAAAAAAAAAGAAGATGGCAACATGTATGCTTTTATGGTCAAGTTTTAGCAAACTGTAAACTGTCAAGGTGATAAAATGTTTCTTTTGATGTTTACATGCACAAGTGTTGGGTTCTGACCATAGAAAGTGTGAACAAATCAATGCCAGATTCCTGTTTTGTGCATTGTCCTCGGAGTCTCAAGTGACCCCTTCTAAATGTGGTCTTGTTCACATGCTCCATGAGGCTGTAACTTCACATCATCAGCTTGCAGTTTGTTATTGACTAGAGCATCCCAGTGTCCTCTTTCTAGATTGCTGGTTCATGACCTGACATGGTGCTTATAAAAGATTTAATTAAAGTAAGAGTGAAATAAAGTTTTTATAAATACAATTACTGTTTGCACATCATTTTCTCCTTTTAGTTTTCATACCTTCACTTAAAAATAAATAGCCTGTTCCCCTGTTCATTGATAAATTAAGCCACAATCATTGTGTTAAAAGCAAAACTAGGAGGACAGATGGAGATACAGAGGTAACACAAAACTCTGCAAGTCTGACGCACGTGGGCATGCAGAAAGGTTCTGTGTTTATGTCTGGAGACCTCCCTCTACATACCCAGAATCCTGGGTGGGCTAGTGTGGGGCTGTAAATCATGAAGTCATGGCCCTGTTGGGGATGCCTGTCTCCTTCTGGAACTGTCTCTCATTCATGGAAGAAAGAACACAAAAACAAAGTCCAAGCTCTAGTTCCATGCATTTGTATTCTCTAAATTGAACACTGACCATCCAGGTGAGTGGAGTAGAAAAAGACCAGAGGCTCTACTTTTTTTTGGTTTGGTTGCTTTTTTGTTTCTATATTTATATGTCGATATCTATGTAATGCACATTTTTAACTGCTTTTTTATTTAAAAAAAATACTTGATAAGTAGTAATTATCATCTCTATTTTATATCTGAGAAAATTGAAACAAATGATTTGTCAACTTTCTGTCTGACCCTGAAATGGCAACTCTCTCTTTTCCCCTAAACACACTCCTCCCTGATGTAACAAAGATGGACCAAGAATTTGGCACTTTATTCACATTGTTCTTCATCCACTGATTTTCTCATAAAGTAGTATAATTATGGGAATTTTCAAACTCTGATTTGCTGTATTATTAGAACATTTGTGACTTTTATTAGTAGGAATACACATAAAGCAGCTTACTCTTTTCCTAGAAAATTATTTAAATTTAAACAGAAGCATTTAACAATAACTTCACAAACTCAACCATGAATTTTTTTTTATCTTTTAATTTTTTTTAGGTTTTTGCCATAGAGCATGGGTGCTCACCAGAGAGAGATAGAGAAAAACAGTGCGAAACAGAGGGAAAGTGAGAAATCACTCCCCAAGGGAGATGGCCACACCACACACCACGATTCAGTCTCTACTTTCTTCCTGGGATTTTGGGTACACGCACATGCAGCTCGCATACATTTCAATTTGAAGGATCTAGCATTCTAATCACAGTCAGCCATGTAGGCTTCCAAGGCCGTAACCACTATACCACCTATTGGCTCCACTAACCAAGTTTTTTTTCATTGTTTTTTTTTTTTTTCCCCAGTAATGTTCTTTGTGTTCATCCTATAGACAATCATTCTACCACTCTATACCATCAAAATCACCACAGATGTGGCTGTCCACAAAGCTCAGAAGCCCATGTTGTCTCCAGCATTCCAGCAAAGAACAAAAGTAATCCTCTTTCTCTACAGCAGAAAATATATACATCATGCTAACTTTACTACAGTGGCCATTCATCAGGAGGCAGTGGAAGAGGGGAATTTAAATTGTTTTTCACAGGACTCATATTTGAAACTTCATAACGTATACCCTTGAGGAGCTCCCTGCACAGTCCAGTGTGTGGCCATGTTCCAACCATCCACCTCCCTTCAGACAGATGCCTTGAAAGGGCAATCATGCTTTTCATGGATAAGGGCTTCCTATTCCTGAACCAGTTTTCCCATAAATAACTGTGATGAGGTTGATTTTTTTTTATTTTTTAGGGGTTTTTGCCTTAGGGCACATGTGCTCACCAGAGAGACAGACATAGTGAGAGGGAAAGCAAGAAATCATCTCCAGGGGGGATGGCCATGCCACAATCCCTTCTCCTCCATTCTCCTCTTGGGATGTTGGGTATGCACACATGCTCACCTGGCATGGTTTTTAAGCTACTGAGTCTGGTACTTAAACCACCGGTTGGCCATGTGGGAGTGCAACAATGTAACTGCTATACCATCTGCTGGTCCCTGAGTTGAGTTTTTTAGGGTTTTCATTTATTTGTTTTGAGAGATTTTTGTTACAGGGCACGTGTGCTCACTGGAAAGACAGAGAGAAAGAAAGCAAGAAAGAACCCCTAGGGGCGATGGCCACACCACAATCCCTTCTCCATTCTCCTCTCAAGATTTTGGGCATGCACAAAGTGAGTATGAGTTTAAGCCACCAGGTCCAGGACTTGAGCCACAATTGATTATATGGGAGTCCAGAGACGTAACCATTACACTATCTGCTGGTCCTAAGATTCTTTTTCTATGTATTTGCATTAAGGAAGTGGTGAGAGTCTATGGGCTACAGACAGAAAAATAACTAGAAATCTATGATGATTAACCAAGGGTTTGGGTTTTTTTTTTTTAAAAAGGGTTTTTGCCATAGGGAATGTACACTCATGAAAGGGAGACAGAGATAGTGAGAGGGAATCTGAGAAATCATCCCCATAGGTGGGATGGTCATACCACAATCCCTTCTCCATTCTCCTCTGGGATTTTGGGCACACCTGCACACTTGCCCAGCATGAATTTCTAGCCACCAGGTCTGGCCCTCAATCTGCAATCAGCCATATGGACTCCCATGCCTTAACCACCACGCCACTTGCTGACCCTTTAACCAAGTAATCTTGAAAACATGTTCAACCTCTAGTCTGAGCTTCTTACCTATCCTCCTTCCTAAAAGGTAGTCTTTGGAGTAAGGAAGAGTTTTGGGATACAAGTGCTGTTGCATAGCAACCAAATGATCTCTGACAGTGAGAGATAAAGGAAAAGGAAGATAACTTTTATATGGACATGAAGAGGACGCATGTTTATCTCTACACTAATGTGGTTATTTAATAGACATCTTTCTGAGATCCTTGGGTTCCAGGCATTCATGTAATAAGCTTGGAAGTCTGGCACCAACACCTGCTCTGTCTCACATCTGCTGTTCTCAGAAAATATTATAGATAAAGCAAGAGGTTCCTTGCATCTAGAAAAGCTTCCTAGATACTGGGTCAGCCAATGGCATCATGGTTAAGATGACTGGCTCCCACATAGCCAACTATGAGGTTCAAGTCCCAGACCCAATGGCTTGAAAAACAGTAGGCATATGCAAAAATTCCAAAAAGAGGTAGAAATGGAGAAGAAATTGTAGCATGGCCATCTCTCATGGGGGTGCTTTCTCACTTTCTCCTGCTGCAGTCATGATAATGCATGCACCCTTTGGGGGAAAAAAATCCTCGCTAGACACTAATACTAAAGGGCAGGAGAGCACTGACGATAATTTACTTGAAAAGATAAGATAGTCCGTTAGCTTTGGAAGACCACCTCTGCCTAACTGCATATTTAATTTCTTTGCATTCTGGCAAGCATTATTTCATAACAAAATAGCCAGAAATCAAGATTCTGTTTCATATCCCAGTGTAATGTGTAATTTTATCCTATAAAATATTTCTATAGACCAAAACTCCACAGCCTTCCTAGACTCCGTGTTTCAGTAAACACCCCTATTTAACAGGATCAATATACACTTTTATTCAACACTATACTAAGCAAAGATAGAAGACACTTGTTCGTGCCTCCCTTAATAATTTTTACTTATATACTATTTCATAAAATCTCTCCACAGTTTAGGGAGCCTTGGAGTAGAAATATTATCTGAATTTGTTCACAACTTTGGTCTATTTAAGTGGTCTGCAGAGTATTAGAATATTATCTCTCTAAAACTAAAAGGAAAAGCTCTGTCTTGGGATCCACGTTAAGTAAGCTATAAGTGGCTTGTGGAATATAAATTGTCCAAAAATCAATGGAAATGAGGTAGATATATAACACTCTGAACTTTCAGCTTCCTCAAAAGTGAATTGAAATTCTAACCTGGCAGATAACAAACACCAGGGAGACATTGTTATTATCAAATCCTGAAAGAAACCAATGGAGGAATTTCTAAACCTTTGAAGCAAACATAAGGTCCCTATAGAATATCTGAAATCTCTTTTTTTAATGTTAAAATCAGTCCAGAGAGAGGAAGGGAGAGATGCTTTATGACAACATAACATCTCTCAGGATGCTGTGGAAAATTATCTGTAATATCTGAAATCTTACATAGAAAATTAAGTGCTCATTTATTCTGATGTAGTAGTCTCAACATAGTCAGGTCATAGGTCTTAATACAGTCAAGGTTATGTTATATTTAAGCAAAAAATATAAAAATAAAAGAATGAAGCCCAGTCCCTCAGTGTCGCGATATAATTTGTGCAGTCTGGTCAGCTGTAGAATATGAATAACAAGAACTAAATTGAGTCATCAATAACTTCTTAAATAGAAATTAGAATATATCTATTCCTATACAAAAACCATTGCATCTAGACTGCTGCATGGGCTTAGAGACAAAAATCAAACCAGAGACGAACATGATTGTCATAGCATCGTCTTGTGCTTGTTGAGAAAGGAGTGGCAGATGTAATGCCTGCAGGGCCAGCAGGTACCGTGAGTGAAGGAAGCAGACCATGTATGTTCAAGAATGCTTGCTCAAGTCCTGTCATTACAGCAAACATCCTTAGCATGTGTATTTTCTGCTAAGAATATTTTTCCTCTCTGCAAAATTATTGTCTTCCATATTTAGTAAAACACGTGCTTTTTAACCCATCTTGCGTTTTCCCACTTTTAGTTGGAAAATGGATACAGGATTTCCTAGCATCCTCAGCTCTCCTACACGAAGCACAAAAGCATGAGTGGTAATAAACGGCGACTGCTGTTGACACAGGGACCAATGGGAATAATGAAAGAGGCTGGCTCCTCCTTGGACTAGAAAACATATTCTGTGCCTGAAAAGCATGTCATGTATCACCCAACCAACTCACACAACAGTTTGCTATGTGGTGCAAAAATACATATAAAAATTTTTAATGTTGGCAATCAATTAAGCCAAAAAAAAAAAAAAGTCTTGTTCTTTTGTTGAACAAACAAAACCTGTCTGAAGGCTAATTCTGGTGTGGCTGACTAAGCTGCAGGTGCCCAGTCTGTGATGTCCATTACGGAATAAATGGACTGTTCTGACCCTTCTAAAACTGTTAAATACATGGATTTTAACTGTCTTAAAATAGCCGTCATAACTTTTCCCCACCCTTTTTCATTTTTCCTATTTACTCATTTTCTTGTTTTAAAAATGCGTGTAGATGACTCTCAGCTCCTAAGATGAGAAACAAAAACAAGGTCAATGTCTTTCTTCTTCCAGCTTCCTGGACTGAAATTAGAAAAGCATATCTCAGAAAGTTATCCACATATTTCACCTAGTAAGCATCCCCAAAATGATGAGCAGAAAATAATTCTTCTAGAAATAATGGTACTGAGAATTCAAAAAAGGAGGGCACTTGTCCTGTGAGCCGTGGGATGGCGTGAACTGTTTAGTCGCAGTGCAGGACAGCATCTGTGGAAGCACATTTCCAGATTGTAGTGGTACCTGCTGACTTCCATGGCAGGTGCAAAACAGTATGGGCTCCTGCCAGGCCACAATGGGAACCCGAACTCCAGTTCCATAAATCTAATCACCTGAAGCACAGTCAGCAGACTGAAATTGATTTCTTTTCACCTTCATGTTGTATTCTTGGCATAGGAAAATAAGGAAGTATTCATTAATCACTTACTTTCAATGTCAAGTTCTTTATTACTTAAGATGGAAAGTTGTCATTGGGAGGAAAATCCACTTTTACATAAGAAATCAGAGGGTTGATTTTCCCACCTGAAATGATAGGAAGGTAGAAGAATATTAGAAGTGATCCAACCCTGTTCCTTATTGTTTCAGTTAAGAAACTACAGCCTGAAAAAAAAATCGCATGTCTAGCTGCAATGGAACAAATGTTTAGTAATGTTTTGAGGTTTTTGCCTTACAATGCGTGTGCTCACCGGAGTGAGACAATGAGACAATCTCCTCCTGGGATTTTGAGCGTGTGTGCATGCCCAGCATGGCTTCCAAGCTACGGGGTCTGGGACTCAGACTGCAATCAACCATGTGGGAGTCCAGCACCATAACTACTACACCATGTGCTGGCCCAAATGGCAAATATTTTAAACGTTGCAGGTTTTTGGTCTCTGTTACTTACCTCTGTTGCTAGCAGATCTCTCCTCAAAAATTGGCTAGAGGGATTTCTACAAAACAGAAAGAAAATGATAAAAGAAGGAATTTGCAAGCATTAGAAAGGAGCAGTTCATCAAAAGAGCAGAATGCTGGGTACATATAATAGACTCTCTTTCTCCTTACATATTTATTACCGCATTTCATGAAATAAAACCAAACTACCAATTCATGAGAATGATAAAGTAGGAACGAACATTGATTTAAATAGAAGTAGTTTTCACACTTAACTTGATGTAGTAAAATATTGACACCCATAGACTCTAATGTCATATATATATATACATATAGTAATACCCAGAGAAACTGAGAAAATTATAACAAAAGATATGATCAACATACTGTAAATGAATCAAGATGGAATCCTAAAGCATATTCACATGATCCACAGGCAGGTAAGGGGAAAAAAATAGGAGAGAGAATCAACAGGAAAAATAGAAAAGTGACAGACTTAGTGTTAACATACTGATAATTGCATTAAATGGTAATAATCTTACCTCAATTATGATAGTACTAAGGCACGCATGGGTAGGTTGGATTTAAAGAAAGAAAAATAAAAAGCAACAAAAATCATGACCCAAGAATTAGGTTGTCAGAGAAGTCATGATGTATTTTTCTGTTTCTATGCAAAAATGTGTTATAACTTTTCTGACAACCCAATATATACTATATATAAGAAATTTACTTAATCTGCAGGATGGGTAGGATGAGAGTAAAGGATTAAAAAAAGGTATACTACAAAAATATTCCATTTAAAGAAATCAGGAGTAGCTACATTAGTATCTTCTAAAGTAGACTTCCAAGCAAACAACATTGCTATAGACATTGGAGGACATTACATAATTGGGGCAGTTTACATCTTCAAAGACAGCAAGGACTTCACCGAGCTGTGAGGAGCTCTGGTATCCTAGAAGAATTAGAGACCTCAGTCCTACAACCATAAGGAGCTATGGTTTCCCAGCAACAGCAACAACAGCTTGGAAAAAGACCTCAAGATCTGGAATAAAAGGCACTTAAGCTGGTCTTGCAGAGACCCAGCTAAGTAATGCCCAGACATCTCAGCAGTGGAAACGGAGAGGGTTAATGTATATTGTTTTAAGTCTGTATTTTGTAGTAGTTAGTTTTTACATAGAGAAGTAGTACAAGAAATGGCAGTAAGGAAAAAGTATATAATTAATGTACATAAAAACATATATTACAAACATGGGAGAAAATATACTTAGCTATTACAATCCCCGTTTCTGTAATTAATCATAAGGCCTGGTTGGTATTTTTGGTTTCCTTTTCATGGGATTAAAAAAAAATAAACAAACAAACAAAAAAAACATTCCATCCCTATTGCCCTTAACCATAATTTCATAGTGGGTTAAACTAAGTAATTAAAACTCAACACAAACACTGTTTCTTTGGCAAGTTATAAAGATGTAAAGGACAACCTCTTGCAATATGATTGCTTGTTACTAAGAGAGCAATACTTTAAGAAAAATCTTGATGTTTTAACATGAGAAAACAATTCATGTTTAACTTTTAGAAAGACATTTATGGGACATAGAAATACTATTATCTGTTAATGAATGATAATGTGTATAGTATTCCCAAGTGGGCTGGTATAAAATGTATTCATGTTGAAAATTCACTTTACAAGCTAAGTTATACGTAGTGACTGAATGTATTAAAAAATAAAATAAAATATATTAAAATAAAAAGTTAAAAAGTGCTGTCTTTTTTATTTTCCTTTTTTTTTTTTTTTGTTCTTTTTGTTCTTTTTTCTTTTTTTTTTGGACAGGTTTTTGCTATAGGGCGCGTTCGCTCACCAGACAGGCAGACAGACAGAAAGCGAGAAATCACCCCCCCTCTCCCGGGGAGATGGCCATGCCGCAATCCCTTCTCCTCCATTCTCCTCTTGGGATCTTGGGCACGCACGTACGCACACGCACCCGTTGGGAGTTTAAGCTACCAGGTCCAGGACTCAAACCGCGGTTGACTACGTAGGAGTCCAGCAACGTAGCCATTATGCTAACTGCTGGTCCCAAAAAGTGCCTATCTTTTAAAAAAGTTCCAGCCAACCTGTCATATACAAAATATCTTCCATAAGAATATCCTTATAAATCTTTGCAATCTTTCACTGATTCTTTCAAACTCAACAAAATGCCCGAGGCTCTCAGTATTTGTACCTTCTTCCTTTATCAAAAATACATCTTCTTTCCACATATAACTTTCTTTCCACATCTCTTTCCTACTTTTTTCTTTCTATTTTGTTTCTTTCCTTTATAAATTTATTTTTGAAAGTAACCTTAAATAACCTGATTTAGATTTTTTTTTCTTTTCTCAGTAAAAAATACACTTTTATGCTTTGCTTACTATTTTTCAAAAACAAATCTTAAATTTCTCTAATTCCACATGTATAGAATAACTAGAATTTTAATTCTTAGTAAGCTTCGCAAGAAGCAATTTTGAATTGTCATGTGCCAACATCTAATGAGTATGCATCTTACAATTTTTTACTTATTATATTTGATAGAGATTTTTGCCTTAGGGTGTATGTGCTTGCTGGAGAGAGAGAGAGAGACAGTGAGAGGGAAGGTGGGAAATCACCCCCGAAGGGCGGGGGAGGAGTGCCACACCTCAATCTCTTCTCCTCCATTCGCCGTTTGGGATCTTGGGCATGCGTGCACACATGCCAGACACGATTTTCAAGCCACCGGATACAGATTCGAACCACAGTCAGCCATGTGGGAGTCCAGTGATGTAACCACTACACCATCTGCTGGCCCCACATTTTACAATTTTTAAAATTATTTGCTTTCTTGACAGATTTTTCATTGTAGAACTAAACAATCTTATTAACTGACACAATAGCTTTTTTGTCTCTGTAAGATTTAAAAAGCCAAAAGTGGAAAACTATACTTCCTATTAATCAAAGTACTTTAACTTTCTTAAAAATGACACACATTTTATGAATATCTTTCAATTTCTCATAACTTTAAGCTCTCAAATTATCTGGAAAGCTCAATTATAAAATATCCAATTTATGACTACCTAATTCACTTCTAAAGCCATATGCCTCAGCCATCTGTGTAAACTGAAATATCAGAAAAAGCTAATTATTTTAAGTATTTTTGTTGTTAATGATGTTTATAGCATGTTAAATATTTACCTTAAATTACTGATAATTCAGAAAATACAGCTCTTTATTAACTAAACCAACTGATTAAAGACTGCATTATCTGAAGGCACTGAACTTGCATTGTCCATCCACTACACACACAAACACTTGCAGAAGACACAAATTACAATGTCAACATCACTAACTACGAAAGGCCATGGATTACGAAAGTGCACTTCAAATTCATGTGCACCTCGTTTCCCTTCCCACCACACTGAAATGGTTCCTTCTCTCAAACTTTAGAATTGATGTTGCCCACACAAATACTCAACAAGATACAAGTTACGACATGCAAGTCACCAGCTAAAAAGGCCCACAGATTAGAAAAGCACCCTTTGGAACCAGCAGTTAGCATAATAGCTATGTCGCTGAACTCCCACGTAGACAAACGCGGTTCGAGTCCCGCACCCGGTGGCTTAAACTCACACGGGGTGCGTGTGCGTGTATGCCCAAAATCCCAAGAGGAGAATGGAGGAGAAGGGACTGCAGTGTGGTCATCCCCCCTGGGGGGGTGATTTCTTGCTTTCTGTCTCTCTGTCTCTCTCTGTCTTCCTGGCGAGTACACCCGCCCTACAGCAAAAATCTCTCAAGAAAAAAGAAAAGCACCCTTCAAATTTACATCATCCTAGTTTCCACTTCGATGAGCCCAAATGTCTCCTCCTTGAACAGACCCAAAGGAGAAAGGGCTTTGACTCCTCAGCTTATGGTTTAGCTTCACTTACCTGAAAGCTCTCAACCTCCCTTCGTACTCCAGGTAAAGCCAGTGACAGATCTTAGTGGCAAGTACCTAGAAAGTTCCTGGAACTAAATTGGTTCCAGCAGCTGTGGGGAATTTTCAGGGGTAATTCTAGCTGATTGCTCCAGCTCCCAGCACCGCAAGCCGAGTCTGGCTGCTGCTATTTGCTGTCAATGAAACAAGAGGCAGAGGTTGGAGAAGAAGAAAGTGTATTTCTGCAATTAGGCTACACGGAGAGTCAACAAGCACCACCTAATCTGTGTCAAAAAGCTCCACAGTGTTAATATTTATGGGTACAGAATACAGGCAGATGTTAATCACTTCTCACTATACTCTACTGAAGTCACTGGCTTTCCCCTGAGTAATTATCCTGATTCCTGTTTTATGTAAAATACCCATTCCTCTTTTCTCATCTATGTGACCATTCCTCGAATAGTTCTCCCTATGACGGAGCACTTGGTCATTGCTCTCATAGAGGCTCTTCTTAATTTCCAAATGACTCGGTTCTACTCAACCTCGAGCTAATCTGCTTCAATACTGCTTTTATTGGGTTGTTTTAATTTTCCATTGGCTTTTATTGCTGGACAGAAGTGCTAAGAGATTGTATTAGTACCCTAGGGCTGCTAAAATGTGTTACCAAAAATACTCGATGTTTTCTTTTTTTGTATTGTTTTGTTTTGAGAGAGATTTTTGCCATATGGTGCCTGTGCTTGCCACAGAGACAGAGAGAGACAGAGACAGAGTACAAGATATCACCTCCCCAGGGGGGATGGTCATGACTTAATCTTTTCTCCTCTCAGGATCTTGAGCACACACACACCTGAGCCTGGCCTGAGTTTAAGCCACTGGGTCTGGTACTTCAACCGTGGTCAACTATATGGGAGTCCAGCAATGTAACCATTATGTCAAAATTACTTGCTTGTTTCAAACAACAGGAATCTATGTTCTCATATTTGAGGCCAGTATTTTGAAATCAAGGCATTGGCAGGGCTGATTCCTTCTTGAATCTCAGAGGAAGAATCCATCCTATGCCTCTTTGCAAGCTAATGGGGATTGTCAGAGATCCTCAGCATTTCTTGATCATGTTGTTTCAATGTCTGCCTTCATTTTTGCATGCCTTTATTCTTTCTCTTCTGTGTCTTCTCCTCTTGTAAGGACTCTTGTCATTGGATTTAGAGCTCATCTGATAATCCAGAATGATCTCAGCTAAGATTCTAAACTTAAAGACCAGCAGTTAGCATAATGGCTATGTCGCTGGACTCCCATGTAGTCGACCACAGTTCGAGTCTGGGGCCTGATGTCTTAAACTCATGCCAGGTGCATGTGCGTGTGTGCCCAAGATCCCGAGAGGAGAATGGAGGAGAAGGGATTGTGGTGTAGCCATCCCTCCTGGGGGTGATTTCTCACTTTCTGTCTCTCTGTCTCTCTCTGTCTGTCTGACGAGCACACGTGCCCTATAGAAAAAAACTCTCAAAAAAAAATTCTAAACTTAAACCTTTGAAGACCCTTTTCCCAAATAAGATTACATTCACAGGTTCTGGGTAGTCATATTTGTACAGGGGCTACCATTTAACCTACTACTTTGGTGTTCCATAAAATTCCGTGAATTCTAAAAATAGTATTCGTCCTCCTAGAAACCCTATGTGTACTTGATAAAAAAAAAAAAAAAAATCCTAGAGGGTACAAAAACCCAACACCTCTAACCTCCCTCCTTGCTTTATTACTAAGTCATGAGGAGTCCAGAAGGCCAGGAGGCAGACTCAGCTTCTAGATCTATGAAAGAATTGGTGTGTTCTCTGAGAAATGAGACTCAAAGATCAATAAATCCAAATTCTCAGGGATAGAAAGCAGAAAATGATGATTGTATTGTTGGGTATAATATTAAGATCCCGAGAATGGAGAAGGGATTGCGGCATGGCCATTCCCCCTGGGGAGTGATTTCTCGCTTTCTGTCTCTCTGTCTCTGTCTTTCTGGCAAGCACACGCGCCCTATAGCAAAAACCTCTCCAAAAAAAATAGTTCATAGAAAAATGTGCATTATGGAAAATGTCATGGATTTCAAAAATATATATATATAAATATTGTGATAGGGCAGGTGCGCTTGTCAGAAAGAAAGAGAGAGAGAGAAATCACCCCCCAGGGGGATGACTACAGCGCAATTCCTTCTCCTCTGTTCTCCTCTTGGGATCTTGGGCATGCACACACATATGCCTGGCATGATTTTAAGCCACCAGATCCGGGACTCAAACTGTGGTTGACTATATGGGAATCCAGCAACATATCTATTACACCAACTGCTGGTCCCAGGATTTCAAAAATTTTTGCACCAAAATAAATTTGTACTTTAATTCCATTTTCCAAGAGTTTTTTAAAGTTCCTTCATAGCATTCGTCATTGTCCTCCATTTTTTCCACCCCACACTGCATAATCCAGAGCTTAATGCATTGCATTGCACATGGTAGATTTCAATAAATGTTTATTAAATATCATTTAAGCCAGGCTTAGAATCCAGGCTTTTTTCTTTGACTGTGTTTTTCCTCTATATCATAAAGTGCCTTCGCTTCTAAGAAAGCAGACAAATACAGAAAACCCAAAGGCATCTGTTCTTGAGAACTTTCCAGGATTATCCTTTGAGTACACAGGATAGCTCATTGCCCTAAGTACTTTGCCTCTTCATTTATAATGTTCATGAATTCAACGAGCTCTTTAGTAAGTGATTTGACTCAGGACCATGAGAAACAAAAAATAAATCTGAGTCTAAGGAGACTATGGCATATATCCAGTTCAATATCCCTGATTAAATATAAACAAAATCTTCCTCCATTTCAGTCCAAACCCATAAATGATAGCAACATCTAAATATATTTTATAAACATACAGCCTACTCTGAACCCTAGAAAGAGAAATGTCATAAATAAAAAATAGAGAAGTCTTCCTAAAAAGAAAATAGAAAGCCATAAGAGAGAGTAGGGACTGAAGCTGTATGATCTGGGGGTGTCAGGGAAGATAGGCAGGACCCAACCAATTGTGTTTACAAACATGGCTGGGTCCTTAACTATCCCAGGCAGGAAAAGGACAAATTGTCCTTACGCAGCAGATGAATAATCTGCCTGTGCCAAACGGAGCCTGATAACTTCAAAGCAGGTCATGTGCTTTGGGTTAGAGCGCTGAGACTGTGTTAATATTCTAGGACTGTGTTAACAAAGTGCCACAGACTTGGTGGCTTAAAGCAACAGAAGTTTGTCTCAGTTCTGGAGGCTAGTAATTGGAAATCAAGGTGTTCGCAGGACCATACTCCCAGTAAAACTTGTAGGGGAACATCTGCCCTAGCCTTTATCTAGACTCTGGGGGGTCGTAAGCAATCCCTGGCA
>NW_006159583.1:590210-602965 GCF_000334495.1 Tupaia belangeri chinensis | reverse complement strand
ATTCCTGGCCCGTAGCTGCATCATTGCGATCTCTGCCTTTACCCTTGCATGTCTTTTCTCTTATGATATTAGATGTATTGGACTAAGGACCCACTCCACAGAGTGGTCTCATGGTAACCAGTTGGATCAAAGTGACTTAAGATCTTGTTCTGATACTGGAGATTAAGACTTCCAACATACCTTTTTTAAAGACACAGTTCAACCTGCCACACAGATAACTAACACACTCTGCGAAATGATTCAAGCATGAAGATAGAATAAAGATATTTCAGATATATTTAAGCCACAAAAGTGATGTATACAGAACTGCATTCCCAGCAGTTACTTCTAGAACATCTTTTTCCTACATAGTTATGTATCCATAAAATATGGTTTTACTGGATTTTAAATGTTATATAAATGTTACACTGTGAGCAACCTGCTGCTGCTCACTGTTTGTCACTTGTGGTTTTAAGACTTATTTACACTGGGAAGCAAGTTCATTTTAAAAATTGCTGCATGGTATTTGATTATAGAAGGATATAACCTATTTTATGAAAACTTTCTCTTGTGGGTGAATAAATGTTATTATCTTTTTGCCACTCAAGAGTGCATGTTATTCTCTATATGCCTTTACAAGCCTATCTCTTTCTCTGCCTGGCTCTGTGTGTGTGTCCTGGGAGGCTGGCTGTGAGTACTACAACACCTGGACGCTCTTGTTCTCTTACTTAGAGTCAGCTTTGGCCAAAGCCAGGTGCTGTCAGGAAAGCCACTGGCAGGAGGACAGAGAAGAGGTACTTTCCCCGTGCTGGTTCACACTTTTTATAGTGGCTACAGTTCCTCTACCGACATTACTGACATGCTAGGCGGCACTCCTCACTCCACAACTTCAGCTTCCTAAATTCTAATAACACTGTTTTAGTCTTCTTTTATCTTTTAATTTGCCAGTTGGAGCATGTGGTCACTAGAGAGAGAGAGAGAGACCGAGAGACAAAGTGAGAAAGCACTTTTACCCCATAGGGCAAGGTCATGCCACAATTCCTTCTCCTCTATTTCTTCCTCCCTGCAGCATTTTGAGCATGTACACACACATGCCTAGTGTGTTTTTGCAGCCACTGGATCCAGAATTCAAACTCCATGGTCAGCCTTGTGGGATATGGTTGCTTTAACCACCAGGCCATGGGCTGGCCCCACTGTTTGATTATTTAACCCTTTAAGATCCTGGGATGATAATGACTTCCAGCTTCTATTACTTCCTGGATGATCTTCTATTACCAACCCTTCATGATCCCCTAAACATGCCAGTACTAATGTCATCTTTCTAAAATCCTTTAATAACTGATTATGCCATGTATTTCCTGCCAGATTCTTGACTTATACTGTAATTGGTTCCAGAAGTGTCCTTAAGATACATCCAACGGTTGTATTATGGGGTTAGATCAGCCACAGTTTTGATCAGTGCCTGGATGGAGTCTTTGCCAGGGGAAATGGAGCCCTGGTATTCCGAGACTGGTGTCTTTACTAAAACATATAAGCCTCTGGCATGTGATATGAACCTACTGACCTAGCAAATGCTTTCTTTTTAGTTCTCATCAGTAAATATAACCTACAACACCTAACCTTTGCCCAGAGGTTCAGCAACACAACTTTGCTGTCTTTTATCAAGGCCATGTCTGATCTCTGTCATTTGGGGTCTAGACTAGAGCAGTGATCCTGAAACAGTTGTCTACGAACTGTTTCTTACTTGTCCCCAATGATTTAGGAAGTTTGCACCAGAATATGAACTATGCCTCTGAGCGCACAGTTTGTTCAACTGACAATATTTTTCTTAGAAAGACCTTTTTGAAAAGGGAGTAGTGAATTGATTGACATGCTGGTGCAAGCTCCCTACCTCACCTCTGTTAACAGGTACTCAGAACAACTGCTTTCTGATCTAGAGAAGCCTGGTTGTCTTGCTATTCAATGGAATATCATAGTGGGGCATATTAATTCAAGCATGTCATCAGGAAGAAGTTAGCAAACAGATGACACAGAAAGACAAACACCTGGGAACCAGCAGTTAGCGTAATGGCTATGTTGCTGGACTCCCACGTAGTTGACCACAGTTCGCATCCCGGACCCGGTGGCTTAAACTCACGCCAGGCACGTGTGCGTGTGTGCCCAAGATCCTGAGAGGAGAATGGAGGAGAAGGGATTGGGGTGTGGCCATTCCCGTGGGGGGTGATTTCTCGCTTTCTGTCTCTATGTCTCTCTGTCTCTCTCTGTCTCTCTGTCTCTCTCTGTCTGTCTGGTGAGTGTACATGCCCTACAGTGAAAACCTCTCAAAAAAAAAAAAAAAAGACAAACACCTGAGCAATGAAGGGAGATAAAACGTGAGCGTTTACAGACTCATAAGATTACGAAGTTTCTAGAGGGTCAGTGGTATAAAACTGTAAGGATAGTTCCTCTCTGATGAGAGACAGGATGCCTCATGATGGACCACTTCCCTAGCACTTAGCATTTCTCACTGATATTGGCAATAGACGCCATAGTGGGTGTGTTGCTGTGGTTCATCTAGCAAATAATCTGTAAGAGTAGGCATTTCTAGAGCTATTTCAAGCAAGAGTGAGTGTGCTGCAGCAAGTCCAGGGACTGAGGCATATGACACAGGAAACATACTAATAATTGAAGCATTTGTGGCAGAAATGCAAATGTATGTTGCCACAACAGTGACATTCCAATGCAGAGCCCTGAGGTTTTGGAATCAGGCTATTTCTTCTTTTGCCAACTACTGTTGCCCTTTGGTAAAGGTGTTTTTAGTTTGTTAACTAGCCCTGATAGAAGAAAAATACCTGACTATGATATGGAACACCAAGAATGGAGCTCCCCTCAAGAACTGAAAGTTATCAGATGCAAGAAATTATGAAGTTGGGTGTGTGCAGCAGTATTTCATTATTTAATGTGAGTGCTATACGTAAGATTGAGGCTGAGCAGGTCAAGGAACCACAGTTAATTTCAGTAATGGTGGGTCAAACTCCTCTGGCATTTACTACTACTCTTTACTGCCTTTTCCCTAACTCACGTCTATAACTTTGTTGACAAGCTAAAATAATTGCAGTTCTTTAGGTAAGAACCAGAGTGTTGGCTTTTCAGGGTATAGTGTCTACCTATGGGCCAAACTCAGCTGCCCCCTGTTTTGTACTCTCAAGCTAAGGATGGTTTTTACATCTTTAAATGGTTGGGGATTTTTTTTTTTTAATTACAGTTTGTAGCACTCAAATTCCACTGCCTGGTTGTTTTCCACACTGCAATGGCAAAGCCTAAAGTATTGACTATCTCACCTTTTATAGAAAACACTTATCAAAACTGATTTAGAAGATTGGGAATTACATTGCCCAAATTTCTACAGGCAGATTAGATTCCAGCCAGGAGAGAGGTTCATAGGAGATTTAAAAGAAAGAAAAACAAGATAGTACTCTCCTACAGAATATGAGAAAACTGCATGGGCTTTGGCAGACAGCGATAGGAGGTTTTGCCAGCAGCGTCTAGGCATTCTCTTGTGAGTTAACCACATAGGCCTGGCCCAGATTTCAAACAGCTCCTGCACGTTATGAATTCCTGACTTTTGATGACAGTTTTCCCCACGGTTTCATTCTTCCCATCCTTCCAAACACTTGAGTAAGCCTTTCATTCTATTTAATCTCTTCCTCCTGGAAATACCTCAAGTGTGTATTTCTAATTTTCTATCCAGACTTTACCCAAGTCAATAAGAAAAGTACTGAATTAATGAGAAAATCAGTGTAACCAGTCCATACTGTTCGTAGTGGAATTATGTATTCTGTGAAAGCATACGATAAAGGAATTCTTGCCTATTCCAGAAAATAAGGTAGAGTTTCCTTGGGGAAGTGCAGCTGATCTTACATCTGACAGAATATTAGGGAACTAGGCACAGGACTGGAACTGTCAGAGAGGAGAAAGTGTTACATGAATGAGGAAAGGTACACAAATAACTCTTTAGCAGGGAGGATGTGGATGCCGCTATAACTGAAATGTTTGTCTTTTCCTAAACTCACATTGAAACTTGATTGTTGCTGTGAGAGTATTAGGAGGTGTAACCTCTGAGATGTTATTGGGTTATGAGGGCTCTGCCCTCATGAATGGGTCAATGCTGCTATCATGGGAATGAGTTCATAAATGGTAAGTCTGGCCCCTTTTTACTCACTCTGATGCTTTCTCACTTTTCACCTCATGATAGTGCAGCAAGAAGACTTTCACCAGGTGCCGGTACTTTTATCTTGGACATTCCAACATCAAGAACTATGAGGAAATGAATTTCTGTTCTTCATAAATTATCCAGTCTAAGGTATATTGCTATCGCTGTACAAAACAGAATAAGACAGATGCTATAAAGAGAAAAATGTCAGTGGGACTGAAACTTAGGGTGCAATGTGCCAGAAAAAGCTGAAGACAGAGCTACACAAGATCTGCTGGGCTGTGTTAGGGATTACGGTCTTTCTTCCATGAACAATGGAAAACCATTGCTCAAGTTTTCCTTGTTTTGGTCATGAAAATTCTATCACACATGACATAAGATAAGAGGCTTGACTAATGAATGGGAGAGTTGTGAGAGAATACAGAAAAACTATGTTAGTGAATTGTGTATCGACCAGTTTAGCTGAAGCATGGTGGAGATAAATTAAAAGACAAAATGTAGAAGACCTAATATGGTTGGAGTTTGGATGTTATTTTGTTGTCAATGAAAAGTTATCCAGGCAACCAAAAAGGTACTTTTATGGAGATTTTTTTTGTGATAAAACTTAAACTGAAACATCAAATTTGAATTAAGCTTGAGAAATACTGTTGGCTTTTGTTAATGATAGTGTTTTGTGGTTCTTGAAGTGAGACAGAGGCTTAAAGGTACAGGAAACTGGTGGCTTTGGTAAAGTAAAAGCTTCAAGTCGTTTCATATTAAAAGGAGCTATTGCAAGATTTTTCTATATAACATCACTGTAGCAATAGAAAAAATAGATTACTGCATTTTTGATAAATAAATGCTAGATCTCCTAGGCTATGTCTGTAGTTAACCTGGTCTGGCAATCTTATGATTAAGTGAAATTTGACCCCAAGCCTTCAAAAGAATAAGGAGAATCATATCAGTGTAAGTTTAAAAGTATTCTTTATTGCCTTAGGAAGAAAAAATGTCAACGAAATAATTTTGTATACATTTATAATGACTAGGTAAGAAAAAATAAGTATTGTTGTAGCAGAATTATGGAATGTTACAGGTCAATTTCCCTGAAAAGAGACCCTAAAATGGTCATTAGCGTGCAGGCAGTTGACAGGGGAGTGTTCCTGAGAACAACATAGCATGGGATGAGAAAAGTAGAATTAGGAGAGAAAGAAGTTTAACCATGAAGCAGATATAACAGAATTATGATGACCCTTCAATATTGCCGCAGCTGAGTCAAAGAGGACAGGCCTTTGAATTACTACTTGGGCCCGTCATTGACTTCAGGCTACCTAGAGGCAAAGGTTTTAACCTTAGTTGAGGAAGCTCTCACAAAGCAAGGGTAATTCCTGGAGTGGTATTCAGCTAAGAGCTGACAATGGTCAATACTTCTGACAGCTGAGTGCTGGGTGCATTGGCATTGAAGAAAGCTCTGGGTGCTACACTATAGAATTTACCAGAGTTCATTCCTGTGTGTCTCTTGGATCCATTTACTTCATATATTAAATGTACCCTATTTGGTTTCAGTTCTTACATGATTCTGATTGTCCTCTATTACCAGGGAAACATACAAGAAAGAAAAGTTAACAGCTAAAACTGCAGATCCCAATGTTGTGGGCAATGTCAAGGATGTATATAATCTTCCCTTTCTACTAGCCATTCTAAATTTGCTTCACCCTTGATGAGCTCCACTGTTGGTCTTGGTGGTTTACATAGGTGGATGATATAGATCCTCATCAATGAGAAGTGAGAGCTCCTGGTTCCCACATATTGCCTATTTACTATCAATAGCATAGGAGAAATAATGGATGCTCCACTGCCTCACTTGGATGCCAGAAGAATTCTTCCTTACCTCAGTTGTATATACTCAGCCTCTCCTCCACATAGATCAGGATTAATTATATCTTCTAGGATAGCTACATGATATTTTGCCTGCTAAGCTCTGGATATAAGGAGTCTGAAGTGACCAGAGCTCAACTTTGGCCTAAGAGTTGAGACTCTCATCCTGTCCTTTGGAAGAAGTGTTTCCACTCTAGGAATGAGAATCTCTTCAGCCACAGAGCCTAGATTTTAAGGTACAGAAAGCAAAATCCCAAACAGGTCACTAGGATTGATGATTGCTGGAGCCACTTTTACTTACACCCCTTCGTTCCTTTTCTCATGAGTTTACATATAGGAGGCACAAAACAATATAATGGGTATTGACCTCAGATATGTGACATATCATGAAAGATGCTGCTCCATTCTCTAAGCCAGTGTCTCACCCATACATCCAAACTGGTTGCACTAGGCATTACACAGCCTTCTACTTGTGAGTTACCAGATGAGATTTTTATTTTTTTTAATGTTTGCTTGTCTCTGACCCAGATGACTGGACTCTTGAAAACTATATTGATATGGCATGTCACTTACTCTTTATGGAGTTTGTCTGCTACAGTCAGCAGCAATTTTCTTTTCCCAAGACCTACATTGTACTTGTACTTCTTGTTTTTCAGGTCTGATTAGCCTTTTTTTCATTGAACTTAAACAATTTGACTCTTCTCAAAATGTCTAAATATCCAGGTCCCTTCCAATTCTGTTATGACATGGTGTCAGAAATACTACAGCTCTAGGGCAAAACCAAAAATGTGAGTGTGAACTACTTCTGTTCCTCTTTCTTGATAGGGATGGAAAGAACAATTTGCCAGTTCAATGGCCATATCCCATGTTCCTAAGGCCATGTTATTTTGTTTGGTAAAGGTAATGTTTCTTGAATTCCTTTTGTAATTGTAGCTATTACTTAATTAAATTTGTGGTAATCACTGTTACCTAGAGGATCCATCTGTTTAAGTTTGGTAACAAATTGGTAAACTACAATATGGGCTATGATAAGGACCATCACCCCTTTGTCTTCTAGGTGCTTCAGAGTGACACTAATAAACATCATCTCCCAAAGCTGCAAGGTTTTTAGCAGTTTTAATGAGATACAATTAACGTACCATAAAATTAGTCATTTAAACTATATAATTCAATGTTTTGTAGTAAACTCTCAGAGTTGGGTAATACTATTACTATTTATTGATAATGATATATTAATTATTATTGTTATTTTTAAAAAAACATCTTTATTGTGAGGAAATTTCAGAAAATTTCCCTTAGTTTTCTACACAACTGCTTTTACCTTAATGATCAGAGACTTGACATGGAGATTTTGCCAAAGACCAAGATATCCATTTCTATCAGATATTTGGAGACTACAGAAATGACTACTGGATGTATCTACAAACTATTAATCAGTGAACTCACTGGGAGTCAGATCTGGGCCTGACCTCCACATCCCATCAATCTAATGGGGATAAGGGATAAGTACAGTGACAGCAGTCCTCTAACGTTTACTATTCCCTTCTTCCAATGTACAGTTACTTCAGCAAATGTTCACGGTTCCCACTGGAACCTACACACTTGCCATGATGCTGCAGGTTTCTTTCTCACAGTTAACCAACCTTTCCTTCACTCAATGTGTTCCAGATATTTGAACTAGCTCAGGTATGGAAACTGGGTTATAAATCATTACCTGGTATTAGGGTACCCTATCAACTCTTATATGGCACTTATGAGCTCTTTAATTCTTTCTTTCACCATTTGTCCTGGCAGTTTCAATATTCCACTTCACTTAGTATGGATCATCATTTTTCCCAAGCATCCTAGAGCCAGTCTGTATAATAGCATCATCTCCCAGAGTTCCTTCTAGTATATTAAATCTTATAAGGGAGGCTATCTCACATGGATAAACACATCCTTGATCAACATTGTATTCCATCCTTGTTATAACACCCTCAAGATCCAGTCTATGAACTCTCCTAATTACTATTCATACATATTTCCTAGGTCCATCAGTGCCTTTGGCATATAGTGACTTTCTTCTCTTATACTGTGTCCTTTCCTGACCTGGTTATATCATTACTCAATCCTAGTTATTTTTTATAGAAGTCAGTAGATAAAGTGAGACTATTATTTTGAGGAAAGAATTCGTTGTCCTTCCTTAGGTCTTGTCATCAAGTAAGAGGAGAGTGCTAATCATTGAAAGTGGGGAATAGAATATTTTTGCAGCCCAGGGTTCAGAGAAGTCTAGGGATTCCATCAATACATTGTACTACAGACCCCCTTCCAAGTCTCAGGGTTTTACTCTTTGTTGATCAGAGCCATAGAATATAGAATTCTATATGGCATATAGGATATCAGACCCACTAGAACTGAGTATTACAACCTGCTTTCAAGCAGTTTCTGTTATGATCAACTCCTGAGTCTGTTTCTCAGCCTTTTCTTATTAGCTGAAATAAATGAATCTCTATTGGTGTCAAAGAGACCCTCTTACTTTACCTTATGTTGGTAATTCATAACAACTATTCACTGTTGTAGTGATGTTAATGCCCCTCCCCCAATATGTGAAATGTGATACCTAGTGTGGCAGTGTTGAGAGGTAGGCCTAATGGGAGGTGTATGAAACATGGGGATGATCGTTCATGAATAGATTAAGACTATGTCCTGGGAGAGAGCAAATTCTCTTTTACTGGTTCCCATTGAGAGTAGGTGGTCGTAGAGCAATCTGGTCACTGGTATGTTGCTCTCTCTCTTTGCATGTGCCTACTGGCCTTCCCATTTTTCCCAACATGAGCCAGCACGTGGCTCTCATTAGAGCTGAACAGATGCCAGTCTTTTTCCACCCACCAGAATCATGGGCCAAACTAATGTCTTTTCTTTATAAGTCATCCAGTCTCAGATATTGTGTGAAGCATCACTAGCAGACATAGACAACTGTCTTTTTCCAATATGTCACTAGTCCCATCAATAACCATCTGATCCTATTATTTTTATATCTGTTACTCCCCCCCCCAAATCTCTCAGAATCTTAACACATTGCACCTGTCAGTGCTTTCCATTTCACCAGAATTCTATTCCACCAATATTTCAGTTCACCACAGGGAAAGGTTTCAATGATGGTGCAAATGTATGCCAGGTACTATGAGTGCTCCGCCTGCCTCTAGTGATGGTGTACTTGGTGCCACCTATCCAATAGTGAGCGTGCCTGTCCAGAGTTCCAAAGAACACTCCTAGTACAAGTCCTTTTAACTTGGATTTCTCAGGAAACATACTCTAAGATGCTGGAATTTGAATGCAGTTTTAGTGGGGAATAATACAAGTGAAGGTTGAGGAAGGCTAAAATAGAGCAGAGGATAAAACTGAATTGTTATAACTCACACCAGTGCCTCAGCTAGTTCTACGGAGGTTTCTGTAATTTTGAAAGCTCTTTAAATTGTCTCAATTGAGTCATGGGGATCAAGATATTTGTACCACAACTTTGACTACTCATTAAATGCAAGAAGCCCCCAAGGGAGTGTCCTAATCTTGACCGAAGCAACTTCTTTAAGTCAAGGACAATTTCTAGAGATAAAATCAACTGGAAGCCATTGACAGTAACTCTTAGTAGCTGCGAGATTTAATGCTTTAGTTCTGAACACTTAATATTTATTTCAGCTGGGGTATTACCAATGTAATAATAAAAGTATGAAGGCAATGTATATTCAGGCTTTTAAAAACTAAAAAAAGTGCAGAAATACATCATCTTGTAATATTTGTATTACAAGAAGTAAGTGTAAAGATAAAAGAACAGAAACACAAAGCCTTTGGGGCCAGTCCACCTTTAATGATTAATATTTCCCCTCCAGCTAAATTTGACTTTAAAGAAATCCCTGCCCACTATACAGGGTCTGAAAACCCAGAAGAGATAGGCACTGAGAATTTTATAATAATGCTATAATCAACTTTGGGCAGAGGAAATTTTTCAAAACTGACAACTTAGGCATTAGAAATTCTGAGTTCTTAAGGAAACACTTGGGAGCAACTCTGTTATAATTTCATCTTAACTACTTTTGAAGAATTTTGACTAATTCTGTTTTGCCACTTGAGACATCTCTTTTACATAAATATCAGAGGAATCCAGACTGCTTGGGTTCAAGTCTTGCCTGTCACCTACTAATTGATAACAGATTTCTCCTTCTTTCTGTGCCTCAGTTGCTTCATCTGTAAAATAGGAACAATAGGAAACCTATCTCATGAGTTGTTTTTTTTTTCTTTTTTATTATCATCATAATCTTGTTTTTATTACATTGAATCACATCTAACTTTACAGTGTATTACATTTCTTTTTCCAAAAGGAATACCATGCATATCAGTCAATACAAAGACATTAAAATCTTCATCAACTAGCTTTTCATTATTTTTTCAGATTATTGTTATTATTATTCTAATTATTTTTTAAACATCCAATCACTATTTATCATTTTACTTATAAAAAGGCTTTACCCAACATGAAATGCTTCTCAGACCAGTCCAGTTGAGAATACTATACCCATCATCAACAACTGGTAATAAACCGTTTCTGTGTCCCGCTAATGTCATGCCTCTCTATTTGTTCTCTTGCTAACCTTCTCCATACACTTCTCTTCTCCCACCCCATTCCACACTGTCTTGTCATCGCTATTTTCACTGATTTTATGCTCTCCAATATTTCGCTCTCTACCATAAAGTGCTAAGTGGATACATACAATATCTTTCTTTCAGATCCTGGCTTGCTTCACTCAGCTATAGGTCCTCCATATCTGACTATCATGAGTGGGTTTTGAGAATTAGATGAGCTAATACTTTGTGCAGTGATTAACATAACTCAGTCAGTGAAAGTGATTCTTATTTTCTCATATATGTAGGTAGTTGGCTGTCCTTTCCCATGCAATCTTGTTAATCTTATGTTCTTTTAGGATATGGATATAATATTTAATTGTTGGAAAAATCATGAAGCATTTTTGCATAGAAAATATATGTTGTGACTTTTCCAACAACCCAATATTAACTACATCTTCCCTTTGGGGTTATTCTTTGCTGTATATTTCACTCTACATATGGTCATTGGAGCAGATGTAAAATTGTTGACTTTATGTGTGTAGTCTGCATCAAAAATAGCCCATTCGTACCAAAATTGATATACAAACCTAGACTTTTGGAACCAAACTAGAAAACTGGAATTCCCAGCAAAAATTTGGTACCATTTCAGTGTTTTTAGAGACCATAAAGATGATCTTACTTTTTGGATATATTAAAGCTCTCTATAGAATAAGCATTGTCATTCAACTTGATTATAGACTAATGCAGTCTTGGTAGGGTATAAGCAAGACAGTTTGATGTTTTTACTTATTTATTTTATTTTTTGAGAAGTTTTTGCTATAGGGCACGTGTGCTCGCCAGACAGACAGAGAAAGACAGAGAGACAGAAAGTGAGAAATCACCCCCCAGGGAGGATGGCCACTCTGCAATCCCTTCTCCTCCATTCTCCTCTCAGGATCTTGGGCACGCACGCACATGTGCCTGGTGTGAGTTTTAAGCCACTGGGTCTGGGACGCCAACCTCAGTCGACTACATGGGAGTCCAGCAACATATCCATTATGCTAACTGCTGGTCCCGATTTTTGTTTTCTACTATTGCTTTCAACATGTTAGATTTGATCTCCCCTTCTTCATCCCTTGATAATATGTAGGGGAAACTGATCCCATAGATTTCTCAGAAATTTCAGTGAAAGAAGTAATTTTAAAAGGACTCTATAAATTCCAGAAGATATTGCATTATTTAACACTTCATTCAGTTAAAAGCAACTTCTTCTCCTATGTTGATCATGCTAACATGGGGCTGTGACCTGGTGTTTGTGAAGAGCTGATTCCTTTACTCTTCCTCGCTCTTACCTGAAACCTAAAGTATCAATAGTAAAATGAAGGAGAAAAGGGATTAGAAGCAAGTGAGCAAACTTTTTTTATTTATTTCGTTTTTACTACTTTGGTCATACAATTTTGTTTTCTGTTAGATACCATTGTTAGATAAGCTGTCAATGCCTGCTTTGGGTCAGACATCCAAAAGGCAGCTTATACTGCATTTAGTTACCTGGAAACCTGTGGAGATTTCTGTACTTCCAGGTATCAATGATACTCTGTTTGACTGACTTACGGTTATACCCAACTCAGAGTCTATGCCTGGTAGGTTCCACTGACCCAGTAGTCCACTTAGTAAGTGGGAATCATCAATATTGATTAATCCTGGCTCTGTCATGGCAAATGGTGGGGATGGTGGCCATGTATGGTTGTTTATTTTCAGATTCTGCCATTAAGGGCTGCATTAGCTATTAGTTTAACTTCTGCATTACTCAGGTGAGTGGGAAATGTCTGATTCTATTTCATGTATGCTCCTAAATTCCAGTAGACACCAGTTAAGCTATTGAGAATCCTCTCACTGCCCCTCAACTCAGATGTAGGGAGTTAAGGAGAATATGTGAGCTTCTGAAGCTCAAATATGGGAATAAGATGATCATTTTTGGATTGTCGTACTGGGCTGCAAAGACCAGAGAAGAAAAGGGAAGAAGGAAAAAAAATTGGAAAAAGCTATAGTTCTCCTTGTCAATCAACTAATTACTACCTGAAAAAAAAACAAAAACAAAAACAAAAAACTACTATACTCTAAGGAAGCCCTTCTAAATTTCTAGTCTTTCCCT
>NW_006159583.1:587829-590198 GCF_000334495.1 Tupaia belangeri chinensis | reverse complement strand
TTCCCTACTTTGGATGTGGATCATGGTCTCATGAAGGTAGAATTGTTCACAAACATTATAAAAAGTCTTACAAAGATGTGTATATTGGCCCTTGTTTAGCCAGAATGGGGTTTGGATCATATACAGTTCGTAATGTTAGTAATTTATCCCAACTTCTAACAGAGCAAGAAAAGTCTAATTTATCTGTGAAGGACATTGGATAATTTACTCACTCTCTTTGTTCATCAATATTCTCATTTTTGGAAAAGGGGATATTAATAGTATCTACATGTAGAGTTTTTGTGATGCTTAAATGAGGCAATATCCTAAACCCACTCTGTTTAATCACAGTTTATAAGCATAGGGCAAATTCAATAAATGTTAGCTACTGTCATATCATATAGTATATTTAACTATAATTAAATGCTTGAGGAAGTATATATTTACTTGTTCATTCAGCAATATATTTGCAAAGTATTTAAATGATATAAGTATGTTGGGAGGGATAATAAATACAACAGTTTCCATGAAGCTTATATTTGAAGGGGAAGGAAGCAAATAATAAAGAATCAAGTTAGATATATAATACATGGAAAAATTAAGCAGAAAAGGTAAATGATGACCAGGGAGAAGTGCTGCTATTTTAATTGAAGGAAGGACTCAATGATGAGATGATACCTGAGCAGAGATGTGAGATTGAGAATGTTATCTGGTATGTTAGCAGAAAACATGTTAATTAAATTCAGTATTAAAATCTCCAAAAGTGTGATACTACTTGTAATTCAAACAGGTAACTAAGCCTTATACCAATGAAAATATAGAGCAAGACCTTACTTTAAGTAATGATTTACTGAAATATAACCTACACAGAAATATTCACAAATCATGATGTGCACCTCAATTTTCACAAAGAGGAAGCACCTAGTAACCAGCAGCCTGATCAAGAAATAGAATATTGGCAGCATCACAGACTTCCAGTCAGGACACTTACGGTCACCATCCTCTCCCAAGTAACTTCTACCCTAATTTCTAAGAGCATAGATCACTCTGGCCTGTTTTTGAGCTTCATATAAATACATTTGGGTAGGAAGAGTTTTTTTGTTTTTTTTTTTTAAATTTGGCTTCTTTTGATCCACTTAATGATGGTGAGATAGAGATTAAGCTGTGCTATCACATGTGGAAGTAATTCATCCCTGGGGGTAAGATGGGCATGCAGCTTACATCCTGTGACACTCTGGGATGCTGACCCATATGGGAATGTTCCAAGTTTGCATCTGGAGAACTCACTGAGTACAACACACACATTCCCATGACCGAAGCAGGGCTGACTGCAGCTGGAGGTAGATTGCAGTGTTAAAATGCAATTAGGGCTACTGTTTCTTTGTCTCTATCACTCAGGGAAGAAATAAATAAATTTTAGAAAAAGTCAATCATTTCTCCTCATTACTGTGTAGTATTTTATTACATGAACGTATCAGAAGGTCTCTAATTTCCTGTGATGAACATTTGGAGTGGGACATTTTCCTCTATAAAGAATAGGGCTGCTGGAGATTGGATGGTAACTCAGTAGTAAAGCACAATGTTCTGTGAGGCAGACCAGTTGCACCATCCTGCCCAGAGACCTTGCTGAGTACACTGGCCATGCATATTCTCAAGATCCAGTGTTGGCTGAAGTCGAGAGTCGATTGTGGAGTCAAGATGCTATAAGAGGTGCTCTCTCTCTGATGGAATGAATGAATTTAGGATGAAAATTGGGCTGTCATGCACTAGACTACATGTTTTTTCATGAACATATGTAGTCATCTCTGCTACATACACAAGTGTATCCACAGGAATGGAATACAGATATCTCCCATTCGTAGTACCAAGCAGATTTGCAAAGTGACTGTGATACTGCAACTCTCTCATGCTGTGTTTGAGAGTTTCAGTTATTCCACAGGCTCACCAGTACTTGAGGTTGTCAGTTTTATCAAGAGAATCATTGTGGTGTGGAATAAATAGTCGGTAAAATTTAAAACCTATCTGTAAATGATAAATAGTAGCTGTTGGGCAGTCCTGAACTTGAAGTTTTATCTCCCAAGCACATTGCTATTTTCAATGCTTCTCTAAGTTCTTCTCTAAGACTTTTTCCCATTGGTTCCTCATTGATTCTAAAATTTGGCAAATACTGAAGGAAATATCTGTCTTCTTTCTTTCCATTATCATGGATCCACAAATTCTGTATGCCTCAGCACATCTCTAAAGCCTTCAAAAATATTCTCTTTTCTGGGAACAGCAGTTAACGTAATGGCAATGTCGCTGGACTCCCATGTAGTTGACCGTGGTTTGCGTCCTGGACCCGGTGGCTCACGCTGGGAGTGTGTGTGTGTGTGTGTGTGTGTGTGTGTGTG
>NW_006159583.1:577538-587101 GCF_000334495.1 Tupaia belangeri chinensis | reverse complement strand
ACATGTGCCCTATAGGAAAAACCTCTCAAAAAAATATATATATATATATATATTTTTTCTTAATTATTTATTTAACCCAAGCTGTTCTCATTGTTCTCAATGGAAGAGTTGGTCTGCTCTAAACCACCCTATCTAGACAAACATGCCCATTGAAGTCTTTAATGATTTTTATTATTTAATTTGTTAGAGGGTAAATCACTCACCAAAGACAAAGAGAGGGGAAGGAAGAAAGCACTGTCCCATAGGGCATGGTCACACTACAATCTTTTCCTGTCTGTCTCTACCACTTTTACAGACTTGGGTCACAAGCAAGTGCCCAGTGTATTTTCAAGTCACTGTCTGGTCATTGTCTTGAACCATATAGTAGACCATGCGGGATTCAGCTGCCTTAGCCACCTTAACTACTACCACAGCAGGCCCACGAGACTTTTTTGATGAGCTCCTACTCATTTGTTTTTAAGAAAACTTCAGTGGCTTCTCTGAAAAAAAAAAAGGCTTTTGCTATTTTGTTTGCATTGTTTGTAGTTTCAGAGAGAAAATTCTAGCTGTAATAATCTCCAAAGATTCTATGTGTTCCCCAGAAAATTAATATAGAATTAAGTTATTCTGAGATGAGTGGATTTCAAAGTATCATGATTCATGCTTATAGCTTTTGATATAATCCATTTCAGAAGTGTTGAGGACAGCATTATAGTCCGCAGCATACATCAAATACCCTGAGTTGATCTACAATTTAGTAGAAAGGCAGATGGATAAATGCATTGATACTCTTTTGCCATCCACAAATATACCAGTAAATGTATTTCTGAACATGTTGAAAGAGCAATGCATACTGTCATTTTATGAATTATAACTACTGCATTTGCATTGAGGACTAATGAGGGGAAAGAAGAAAACAAATAGCTGTAAATGTGCTTTAACCAGGAGACTGTGAGTTTTAAAAGGAAAACAAAAAGCATTAAAGGACTTAGTTGCCTTAGGAGCACAACTCTCACAGAAATTGTGAGTCAGCAAAATAAAGACATGATAACTCATCAGGAGGATGGGAATGATGAAAAGCACATACAGGGTTATATCTTGTTACACTGGTTATGTGTATTTTTCAAAATAAATCCTTTGGTGTTTAAATGAAAAAATCTATGCAAGGGGCAAAGAAAATGTTTTATAATTTTTAAAGGCTATTTATTTAAAAAATATATTAATTTGGGCGTACTATATAGCACAGTGGTTGTTTACTGTATGGAGGTGTCTATAGCCCACACAACCAATCAGTTCCATTTGTGGATTCAGTAGGACTGAAGCCTACCGAGGATCCTGTCTGGATCCTGACAGGAAGGAGGAATAGAGAAAAGGGGATGGCAGGATGATCAAGCCCCATTGGGAGGTGCTTTCTTTTTTTCTATCTGGCATGTGCACACACCCTCTTGATTTATTTTAGATTTTTGCATAGGGTGTGTGCACTCACTGGAGAGAAACAGAGAAAGAGAGGGGGAAAGTGATAAGTCACCTCCAGGGAAATGGCCACACTGCCATCTCTTCTTCTCCATTCTCCTCTTAGGACATTGGGGCACACATGTACACATGCTCGGTGTGATTTTCAAGCAGCCAGGTCCAGGACTTGAACCATGATCAGCCATGTGGGAGTCTAGTGCCTTAACCACCATGCCACCTACTGGCTTCTCACGTATTAAATTTTAAAAATTTATTTATTTGTTCCATGAGAGAGAGAGAAAGAGAAAGTACCCATCAAAGAGTATGGCCACACAGTAATCCCTTCTTCTCTATCCTCTTCTTGGGATTTTGGTAACACTTGTGCACATACCCAGTGTGTTTTTCAAGTTGCCCAATCTGAGACTCAGACTGTGGTTGGTCATGTGGGATCCAGCCACTGTAACCACCATGCTGCTGGCTGACCCCACACACTGCTATTCTATTATTGAATTCCTAACTCTAGCTATACCTAGGAGTTATTGAAAATTTAAATGTGCTATACTGAATGAATGAAAAAAATTTAAAATTAATCTATTTCAGTTTTTTAACTTAAGGGAAAAAAATATATGTGGTACCAAGAAAGGCAATGTAGTGCCATTTTTTTCTTGATCATAATGGAAAATGTAGTAGGTATTTATATTGGTGGTCTACAGAGAAACACACATATTGTTTTCTTTTCTGTTCTTCAGCAATGCTCGTCTTTTTGCTTCTTATTCAAAAGTACCTCCCTCTGCTCTAACAGAATAAATATGTGATGCTACTTTTTTTTTTTTTTTTTTGTGCCTGTGTAATTGAGTGAGGAGTACCACATTCTGGAGTGTCGTAAATTGTAAAAAAACAAATGTCTGCCCTTATCAATGACTGCTTTCACTGGTTACACATCCGGAAATCTTTGTGTATATTGTGTTGGCCAAGGTAGCCAATCCTGCTCACTCTTGGGTCTCATGGAGGTTCGGACCTCCATGTGCATGCTCTGAAATTTGCAAATACTCTCTATCCACTATATCATCAGTTTCCTTGGGTGCTTTGGCATTCTGTTGTAGAACTAGGCCTGAAAATTGGTGTCAGAGATAAAAAGGAAGGTCAGAAGGTTGTAGAGCCGGGACAGATGGATCTACAAAAAGGGAAATTGTCTTTCCCTCCCTGAGTATAGAGTCAGGGAAGTTCAAGGCCAAAACTGCTTGGGACTCCCAAGGCTACAGCTTATTTTATTTTAATAAAGCACTATCATTGCATAATTCAGTGTCTTCAGTGACTATTTCTTGAGTGCCTTATCTTGTACAATAGACATAACAGACACCGTCATTAACCTTGTTTTACAGATGAGAAAATGGTGGCATGGAAATGCTAAGCAAATCATAAGGTCACATAAGACAGAAGTGATGCCCACAGAAATAATACCACCATGGACGGTATTCACATACAATGGTTGGATTAATCTACTTCTGCCATTCTGGTTGCAGCTAGTACAGATTCTTAACCTGGTCAAAGGGGAAAACTCCACCCCTCCTGAGATTCTCTGTCAAAACAGTGGGACACCAAAGTTGAGCTACAGCTTTTTTATTTTTTGGAGAGTTTTTTTTTTTTTTTTCTATAGGGCACATGTGCTCGCCAGACAGAGACAGAGAGACAGAGAGACAGAAGGCGAGAAATCCCCCTCCCCCCCCCCAGGGGGAATGGCCACACTGCAATCCCTTCTCCTCCATTCTCTTCTCGGGATCTTGGACATGCATGCACACACGCCCAGCATGAGTTTTAAGCCACCGGGTCCAAGATGCGAACTGTGGTCGAATACATGGTAGTCCAGCAACACAGTCATTATGCCAACTGCTGGTCCCCCATGGGCTACAGCTCTTTAGACACATTTGCTTCACTACCTATTCTGTTCTAGGTCAGATCTCTTTCCAGGTTTTCCAGCTTACAGATCAAAACTATTTTCTTTCCTTTTCTTCCCCCCTCCAGGGGGAATGGCCACACTGCAATCCCTTCTCCTCCATTCTCTTCTCGGGATCTTGGACATGCATGCACACACGCCCAGCATGAGTTTTAAGCCACCGGGTCCAAGATGCGAACTGTGGTCGAATACATGGTAGTCCAGCAACACAGTCATTATGCCAACTGCTGGTCCCCCATGGGCTACAGCTCTTTAGACACATTTGCTTCACTACCTATTCTGTTCTAGGTCAGATCTCTTTCCAGGTTTTCCAGCTTACAGATCAAAACTATTTTCTTTCCTTTTCTTCATTGCCAACGCACTGCCTCCGTTTCTGGCTGTGATTTTATTTCAGAGACTATTGTCCTTTCTTGTGACTAAAACTTAGGGCTTCCCTTGCCCTCTCCATAAAGTTTTCTTAACTTTAGGATTTTTTCTCACTGAATGGAATTCTGAAGATGATACAGTTTGCAACTAGGTGCATTATGATGAGGAGGATGATGGGAATGGTGGTGAAATTTTCTGCTTTAACATAATTTTGAACCCAACTTCAGTCCATGGTATTTAACATTCCAGATATGCTCGTATCTGTCTCTTCTGTCTGGTTAGAGCTCCAACATGAATAGGGAGCAGCCAAAGTATTTACATAAGGCTTGGATAAGTGGATTTGAAGTTTCTTCTGGTTGTAGAGATAGAAGAGTGTTAATTTCTGAGTTGCCAAAGAGCTACATCAAGTTCTTGCTGCTTCACATTTGCTGTGCATGCCATTTGCTAAACGTTTTCTCACCACACAAATCTTCCCTGCTGAAGTACTCCTAAAACACTTGACTGCTGTTTTCATTCCACAAGCATTTTTTGAGTGCCCATATATGTTATATATAGTTTTGGGAAACACAAATGCGAATGAGACAGCGCCTGTCTCTCCAGGGAGCACTTTCAATCTGTCTGGGTATTAATCTGTGAATCTATGGTTGAGAGACGTCTCATAAAGAGAAAGATCCCTCCCTCAATTACATTTCATTTAATAAAGGAAGAGATAAGCACCAAAAAGTAAGATCTCTGATTTTTAATAGTTAGGAAAAGAGCAAAAAAACAACAAAAAATGTCTTTTAGATTTAACAGCTAAAAGTAATTTAAGATGTAGAGCTGCCAGATAAATACAAGATATCCAGGAAACCAGCAGTTAGCGTAATGGCTGTGTCGCTGGACTCCCACGTAGTCGACCGCGGTTCTCGTCCCAGACCCAGTGGCTTAAAACTCATGTCAGGCGCGTGTGCGTGCGTGCCCAAGATCCCGAGAGGAGAATGAAGAAGATACTGCAGCATGACCATCCCCTCTGGGGGGTGATTTCTCTCTTTCTGTCTCTCTGTCTGACGAGTGCATGCGCTGTATAGCGAAAACCTCTCCAAAAAAAAAAAAGATATCCAGTTAAATTTGAATTTCTGATTAACAATGAATAATTTTGATTTTTACTTGCCAAATCTGGCAATATTAATGAGATATAGAAGTGTGTTACTTCTTGTTGGTGTTAAATTGTATCAATGACACAGAAAGGGCATGAAGTTTGGAATGAGCCAGATGTGGATTGAAGTCTTACTTCATTGATTACCTGTTAGGTGGCAGGGGGTAAGATATTTAACTGTGTCTTGACTTCAGTTGTCTCCTAGAAATAGTAATAATCACAAGTAAGGGTTGATTGAATGACTATTAATAATGCATTAAATAACTAGCATATAATAGGGACTGTATTATTATTGTTATTACTATTATAGTTTGTCTATTTCCTGAGAGTAAAAGTCAAACAGAGCATGAGAAAGAAAGAGAAAAAGACAAGTACCCTCAGCAGAGTCCCACAACACAATCTTCTCTGAGCCTTTCAGGACAGCCAGGACCATGGGCATGCCTCCCTGGAGGGGGAATTGAACCTGCAGTCTTTCCTATGGATCCAGCTAAGCTTGAGCAACATATTACCACTACGCCACCAAGTTGGCCCAGGGACTATATTATTTTGTACTTGCCAATGATAATAATAATGATGACAAAAATGATGATTAACACTTACTCTATACCATATGCTAAGGAAGGTACGTGTGTTACCCCATTTTATTCTCACCAAAACTTCTTGAGGTAGGTAAATCTCTTTTCTTTTTTTTTGGTTTGGAACATCAAAGGATTTAAATTCACTCTTCTACATACCATATTGTGTCCTCTCTATTATTATTGGGTTGTGAGGAAAGCCATGACTCATTTTTTATGGAGAAAAATATGTCATGACTTTTCAGACAACCTCATATTTAGAGGCAGTGATTTTAGATAGCTTAGAGTGACTTTGTAGCAAAACAGCTATCTGATTGGTGCTGAAGATCAAAGATGCCCCGAAGAACATTAGTATGAGAAGCAGGACCTAGCTAAAGAGTCTTCTTCCACCAGTACCCAGCAGACCTAACCTGGGAGAGTCACTGATCATTTTGGCTACATCTAGAGATAGAGGCATTTGGCATTGCTGATGCAGAGAACAATAATAATAGCACTGGTGGTAATAGCTGTTAATGTATATTGATCATTTAGTGTGGGCCAGATCATGTTCTAAGCATTTTACATGATTAACTCATTGAATCTTTGAGTGGCTCTGAGTGTTTAAGTATTCCACACTATCCAACTCCACTCTCTTTGATGTCAAAAATGACCCTTTTATGAAACCTGACCCAGGCTGTAATTAATTCCTTATTCTCTATGTTCATGCAGATTTAGTTTTTAAAAATTCTCACAATGGTGGAACCAGCAGTTAGCGTAATGGCTATGTCGTTGGACTCCCATGTAGCCGACTGTGGTTTGAGTCCCGGACCCAGTGGCTTAAACTCACGCCAGGCGAGTGTTCATGCGTGCCCAAGATCCCGGGAGGAGAAAGGAGGAGAAAGGATTATGGCGTTGCCATCCTCCCTGGGGGGTGATTTCTCGCTTTCTGTCTCTCTGTCTTTCTGGCGAGCATACGTGCCTTATAGCAAAAACCTCAAAAAAAAAAAAAATTCTCACAATGTTAAAGAGAACTGTTTTCTGCTTCCTTTAGAAAGGGTTCTTGTTTTCTATGTATTCTCCCAGCACTCTCCATTGGATCTATTTGTTCTCTTCATTATTGCTATGTAACAAAACATCCCAAAACTTGGTTGTTTAAAATATCCATGTATTGTTTATCTCTCCTGAGTGATGACCCACTCAATCATTGGTTCTTCCTAGGGGCTCAATCATACAGTTGCATTCAGATGTCCTCTGAGTGGGGTCATCAAAAAGCTGTTCCCCCTCATGTCAGTGAGCAGAGTTAGCTGTCAGTCTCCACCTTTGCATGCGGTAAGCTTGGCCTTCCTCATATCATGATAGACTCAGGGTCATGGAACTTGTATAGTGGCCAGCTTTCTCCCAAACAACCATTTCAAGAAAAAGTAGAAATTCCCAATCTCTCAACACCTGACTCAAAAAATGGAGCAACATGAATTCTGCATGGTTAGTTATTCTAATTGTTCAGAGTAGTTCTTGAGCCTGCCTACATTCAAGAGGAATGGGAATAGCAACCCCCAGCTCTCAATGTGACATGTGCTCAAGAATCTGGGGCCATTGGGACCAGTAGTTAGTGTAATGGCTATGTCGCTGGACTCCCATGTAGTTGACCGCGGTTTGCGTCCAGGACCCGGTGGCTTAAACTCATGCCAGACGCGTGTGCGTGCGTGCTCAAGATCCTGTGAAGAGAATGGAAGAGAAGAGATTGCGTCATGGCCATCCCCCCTGGGGATGATTTCTCGCGTTCTATCTCTCTGTCTCTCTCTCTCCCTGTTTGGCGAACGCACACGCCCTATGGCAAAAACCTCTAAAAAAAAAAAAAATCTGGATCCATCATTATCCCATCACACTGATATGGATGAATAGGTAAATGAAAACGATCTACTCCAAAGAAAATGGATGAGAAGAAATTAGTAATAAAAATTCAAGGTGAAAATAGTTATTAGAAATATTACATATTGGAACCAGCAGTTAGTGTAATGGCTATGTTGCTGGACTCCCATGTAGTCGACCGTGGTTCAAGTCCCGGCCCCAGTGACTTAAACTCATGCCAGGCGCGTGTGTGTGCGTGCCCAAAATCCTGAGAGGAGAATGGAAGAGAAGGGACTGTGGCGTGGCCATCCCCCCGGGGGGTGATTTCTTGCTTTCTGTCTCTCTCTGTCATTCTGGCAAGTTCACCCTCTAGCAAAAACCTCTCCAAAAAAGAAAAAAAAATTACATATTTAGAAGTAGACCCATGGTCTGGTTGTCTAGGGCAGCATGCTCCCACATGGCTGACCAAGCATTTTGAATCTTGGCCCTGGCTTGCAAAACACATTGGGCTCAAGTGAATGAGTGCCTCAAATCCCAATAGGATGAAGAAATAAAAGAGAAAGGATTACAGTGCAACTGCCTTATCAGGAAGTTCTTTTTTTTTTTTTTCTTCTCTCTCTCTCTCTGGTGAGTGTATATGCCCTCTAACAATTCAGGAAAAAAAAAAGACTATTATATACTTAAAGTTTAAAACTACATAAGAATACTATATGTCACATTATAAATATTATACCATGAATATATGAATAAAATATATATAGTAACAAATAGACCTGAGGCAGGTCCTTCCTTTTCGCATTAGTACGTTATGATAGAGTTCTTTAAAAAACAAACAATAGACATAATGGCTCTGTTTTCAGATCACTTTAACTTACTCTTTTGTTTTCATTCAAATGTTTCTTCTCCATTCAACAGAGTTTATTTTTGAAAAGTCAAGGAATACCTTATCCCTATTTTCCCCATGCCTTTTGACATAATGTTTTATAAAATTATTTTCAATTTTTTATTTTCATACATAAAAGTGATTCTAGTCCTCAGCTTCCATTTTGTTTTTGAGGACTTTTCTATAGTAATAGAAAAATTATATTATTTTATCTTCGTAACTATTGTAACCTTAGCAAGCTTTCTTGGCTCCTGATATCTTCATCAGTGCTTCTGTCTCAAACCCTCACTTGTTACCGTCTCAGAGCAATTGCTTTTTAAAAATCACACAAATTATTTAAACCTGCTCACTGCTTCCTAGAGAGGAGTGAGAGAGATATGGGACATGAACGGGGGGCATAATGAGAGTAAAAAACCACAAGGATTTTAAATGTTAAAATCAACAAAATATGCAAAATGCCTTGAGGCAATGTAATATCACTGTCTCACAGAAGGCAGAAAATTACTAAGAGAAATTTAAATGATGTGCCGGAGAATGTCAACTGCATTTGGAATGGAGCTTTGGATTTTTATAGGAATTGAATACACATTTCAGTCATTAAAATGAAATGCTCTGAAATTGTTTCAGATTGAACTTTACATAGGCCGAGGAAGAAATTACAATTAAATATATCATGCCAAGGTTTTAATTTATGAAATGAAACATGGGGCTTTCTGAGGAAGAAATGTAAAAATGCAGTTTGTCTCTAGAGTGCCTTCCATTTCTGGGGTCTTGAAGTTTGGAACTATAATCACCCCTCTGTAGCTACCCCAGTTCCTTGTGTGAGTATGACCTTCAGGGACTTCTAGAGGGTGAGGTATGAAGACAACAATACTAACCCATCATTTCAGTGATATGATTTTGGGTGCTCCTTACAGCCCAACACCCCAAATCATGGCCTTCCTTCTTCTTCATCACATAATCACTGCCTGGCTTATAGGTTTTGCTAGGTTAGTACATTTTGCTTTACTATTTCTGATCTCTTTGTGTTTCTCATTTGCTAATTTTGTTTCCTTTCAGGTACAATGTCTAGGTTTTCAACCTAGGTCAAATTCTTCTTTTCCTTCTTTAATGATTAGGACGTGGCATCCTTGACCTTGGACAATAACTAGTTGAACTA
The DNA here is from genome assembly GCF_000334495.1 of Tupaia belangeri chinensis. Classification (NCBI taxonomy): domain Eukaryota; kingdom Metazoa; phylum Chordata; class Mammalia; order Scandentia; family Tupaiidae; genus Tupaia; species Tupaia belangeri. The sequence continues at coordinate 577,771 of NW_006159583.1, read as the reverse complement.
TCTTCACCATTAACAAGGTAACAAGAGGGGTCCAGACTCTGTCTAGGGTGTCTCATGGGACATTAATTCAAACTGGGCCTTTGTAGCACCTGTCCAGAGATGTACACAAACCTTAAAGAGATAGTAAGGGTTATCAACCAAACAAGAGAGTAATTCTCTAAGGATCACAGGTGACAAACAGGTATACTTGACTACAATGAGATAAATGTTCATGTACATCTCGTCTCTTTCCC
>NW_006159583.1:501322-577507 GCF_000334495.1 Tupaia belangeri chinensis | reverse complement strand
CCTAAAATATCCCTTCCCAATTATTCTATCAGCTTTGTTCTTGCTTATCTCTACCAAACTCTATTTGCTACATCTGAAAGTCTTTAGATTATAATTTCCAGGTTTTTTTTGAGTACCCTTTTTCCATAATAGAATGCACAACAATTAGAGGTTTTTCTTCATTTGTGAAAGTGAATAATTCATGTGTGTGTGTGTGTGTGTGTGTGTGTGTGTGTGTTTAAGATGACCTTTGAACTCAGCACTGAATGATGAGGAAAGGTCAGTAATGAAGATCTAAAGATATATCTTTCCATTTAAAAGTGAAAAATGAGTGAAAATCCCTGAGCTAGGAAATAGTTTGGCTTATTCAAAAAACAGAAACTAGTTGAGTGAAGCTAAACAAGAGCAAATGAAGAAGACAGCCACATGAGATGAGGTTAGGGTGGTACTCAGGGCCAGATATTGTAACCCCTTTTAGATAATAAGAGAGAATTAAGGTTTTATTCAAACTGTAAGGCAAAGATTTGGAAGGTTTTAAGCAGGAAGATTAAACGATATAATTTACTTTATAAAGGATTACTCTGCTGTGCAAAGAATGAATTTCAAGGAGTTAGGAGTAGATACAGGGAGAGCAGATAGGAAGTTTCTGAATTAGGGAGATAAAAGATAATAGCAAATTGGTTTAGGCATGCAGGAGGGAAAACGAGAAGTATTGGGATTCAGTTTATCTTTTAGAAGTAAAATGGGTTATATTTTCTGGTCCTTTGCATATAGAATAAGAAAAAAAAATAGAGGCGTCTGTTGCTAATGTTGATGAAGTAAGAAAGATGGGGTAGTATGGGTATCTTTTACTGAGTAACTAATCACCCGTGTATCTTCTATCCATTATTTCTTTATTTCTCATCATTTCCGTGGGACAAGAATTCATGAAAGGCTTGATGGAGTTGTACTAATTCAGGCTCTTTAACGAGGTTGCATATAGTCAAATGGTAGTTGAATTGAAGCAGTTGAGGATTGACAGGATCTCATTTTCTTATCCCTGGATCTCTCTCTCTCTCTCTCCCTTTATCTCTGTCTGTCTATCTATCTATCTATGTCTCTTTCTACATAGATAGAGAGATATCTATGTATAGCTATATATAGATGATATTGATAGACATAGAGAGAGCACACACCCCTTAGGACTTCTTCAAGCAGTCTCTCTGTGTGGGCTAGTTCGCAGCACAGCAACCTTGCTGTACTTAGCCTGTATTACTGGGCAGATCATGGCTTCAATGAAAAAGATTGAAGCTGAAAACCTTGTATCACAAATCCACTGTAGTTATTCAAGGCCATTTCTGCATCACTCTATTGTTTTTAAGTGACTTTATAAGTTATAAGCTTACCTAGATTCACCAAAAAAAAAGGAAATCAGATTGCTCTTCTTGAGGGAAGAATGGCAGGAATGTAGAAGAGCAAAGGAATAGAGGCTATCACTGTAATCATCTTTGAAGAATAGTCTCCCAAGAATGTCCCAGACCTCTATTCACACCCCTCCTACGTGAAGAAACAATCCTTCACAGTGAACACCTACTTGGCGAGCTAGTGTCATAGTGTCTAGGACAGCTGGGTCTCATAAAGCCAATAGTGCAGTTCAAGTCTCAGACCAGCAGCTTGACAAAAACCCTGGGTGTGTGAGTATGCAAATCCCAAAAGGAAAAGTGGAGATGGGCTTGCAAGGTGACCATGCCCTGTGGTGGGCAATGTTTTGCTCTATTTCTTACTCTTTCTCTGTCTCTCTGTTTCATGCCAAAAAATTTTTTAAATGTGGAAAAAAAAAAAAAATACTACAATTCTCATCACATTATAGCATCAGGCTTAGATTCAAAGGCCAGAATCTCCCCATTTAAATTTAGTTCATTGGTAATAAAAGGCCTTTAGGTGCTTGAGTTTGGCTCCTTGAGTACTTGTCTCCACCTGAAGTCCTATAAGATAAAAGCACCTGTCTGTTCCACGGCTATTCCCTGTACAATTTGGGGAAGATGTATGATAACTGCAACAGACATTCTCACTCAGGCAGGAGGAAATTGAATTCTGTAACTGTCCTTTAGTTGTGGCAATTCTGAAATCAAGCAAGACATGTGATGATAGTTCTCTTTTTTTTTTTTTGAGAGTTTTTTTGTTTTGTTTTGTTTTGTTTTGTTTTGCTATAGGGCATGTACGCTCGCCAGAAAGACAGAGAGATAGAAAGCAAGAAATAACCCCCCAGGGGGGATGGCCATGCTGCAATCCCTTCTCCTCCATTCTCCTCTCAGGATCTTGGGCACACATGCACACGCACCCAGCGTGAGTTTAAACCACCAGGTCTGGGACTCGAACCTCAGTTGACCACAGTGGAGTCCAGCAACATAGCCATTACTCTAACTGCTGGTCCCATGATAGTTCTTCTATTAGGTTTTGTTCTCCTTACTGGGGGTTGTCCCCTCTGTGTCTTATCCTTTCTACCTGGGATCTTGAGTCTACCTTCTGAAACATCTTTTTCTCTTTCAATTAACATCTCTTGTGTTTAAAGCTGATTAGTTTTCTCATCTTGTTTTCTGCTTAAGAAGTTGCAGAGCAAATGGGATGGAAGATATTGTAGTCACCTTTGAAAAATATAATCATGTGTGTCCTAACTACAGAGGTATATTCTAATAAATGTGTTTATGTCAGTTGAATGTTTGTTGTTGTTGACAACTGAATACCACAGACTGGGTAATTTATAAAGAAGAAAAATGTATTCAGCTCATAGTTCTGAAGGTCCAAGCCTGAAAGGCCACATCTTTTTTTTTTTTTTTGAGAGGTTTTCTCTATAGGCTGCGTGCGCTCGCCAGACAAAGAGAGAGAGGCATAGAGACAGAAAGCGAGAAATCACCCCCCAGGGGGGATGGTCACGCTGCAATCCCTTCTCCTCCATTCTCCTCTCGGGATCTTAGGCACACACGCACACATGCCCTGTGTGAGTTTTACACCAACGGGTCCGGGACGCAAACCGCGGTCGAATACGTGGGAGTCCAGCGACATAGCCATTACGCTAACTGCTGGTTCCCAAGGCCACATCTTTTTGAAGGTCTTCGTTCTGGTGGGAACTCTGTGCAGGTTCCAAAAACAGCATGGGGCAACAAGTGGTAAAAGGGTAGAAGCCAGCGTGCCTGTATCAGTATGTCTCTTCTTGTCTTTAAAACTCACTCACATTCAGTTATGGGGGCCCCACCCCAATAACTTTATCAAATTACAATCATCTCTCAAAAACCCTTCCTTTTAAAATCATAGTCACATTAAGTTTTCACCCTCTTCTTGCCATGACAACCAAATTTTGACACAAAAACTTTGGGAGGACATATTCAAATCATTGCATAGTAATTAGGCAATTCTATCATTGTACAAATATCATAGTGTTCTTATAACTAGTTGCTATGCCTTGCTAAAAACCCAAGCTATATGGTACAGCTTCTTGTTCCTAGACTACAAATTTGTCTGGCAGATTACTGCACTGAACACTACAGGCAATTATAACACAATGGTAAGTATTTGTGTATCTAAACTTAGAAAAGGTACAATAAAAACACAGTGTAAGTGATAAAAAAAAATTAGTACACCAGTATAGAAGACTCAACAGGAATGGAGCTTACAGGATTGGAGCTGTTCTGGGTTAGTGCAAGAGTAGTGAGTGAATGTGAAGGCCTAGGACATGAGTGTACCCTACTCTAGACTTTATAAACACTGTATGCTAAATTCATATTTAAACATCTGAATAATTTTAGAAGTTAATTTATTTTAGTAGTGGTAACTGAGTTTCATTTGATTGCAGTCAGACAGTGACTGAATCTGGGAGTGGCCAAGGGTCGCATCTTTCTTTCTCTCTTGTCACATAGTCTTAGGACTTCTCCATTGGTCTCGCTGTGTGGGCTAGCTTGGGCTTTCTTACAGTGTGGTAGCCTCAGAGCAGTTGAATCGCTTACACTGCAGTTCAGGGAAGAGGTGAAGCAAGTGCAAAAGAAGATAAGTTGCCTATTTTCATCTAGCCTCAAAATTTATACAACATCATATCTGGGTTTCAAGAAGTATATCATAAACCCACATGGATTCAATGAGAAACAAATTATATTCCATCTCCTGGGGTAGAAGGAAAAAGGTATTAACAATTGTATTTTGTGTATCTGTGGTTAGCACAAGAAGTCTTTGCTTTTGACATGCAGAGATATAGATACAGCAGATATATTAAATAGAAGCAACCCAAGGCCTATGGAAAGACAGTCCTTTTGTTACTTAAAAATAAAAGTTAGGTGTAATTATTTTTGTGGGGAAATATGCATTAATTATATTTTATCATTTATTTATTGCTATGGTTTGAATATAATTCCCCAAAATACATGTGCTGGAATTTAGTTCCCATTGTGACCATATTAAGGTAGTAGAAACATAATCCAACTGTAACAGGTGGAACCTTTGGGAAATTATTAGAATTAGATAAGGTCATCAGGGTAGGGATCCCATGATTGAATGCTGTGACTTTATAAGACAGACACACATGGAGACATGGACACACAAGCTATTACCATGTGATACCCTATGCCTATGCCACCTCAGGACTCTGTAGAAAGCACCTACAAACAAGAAGACCCACAGTAGATGCAGCCCCTTAACCTTGGATCTCTAAAACAAACTGTGACACAAATAAACATTTATTCTTTGCAAATCGCCCAGTGTGATTTACCCAGTGTGGTGTTCAGTTGTCAGTGACCCCCCCCCGCAAAAAAAAACAAATACTAGAATGACCATTTCAAAGTGTACCATTGACATTAAGGACGCATATTAACAATGTTGTTCAACCATCGCCATTTTCCAACAGCATTAGTTACTTTGCAGGAAAAACCAGGTTCAGGAAGACCCGAATCATGGTCAATAATAAGAAAAAGGAACTGCAATAGGGTAGAAAAGAGATTTGGGATTGGTGACCTACTCTTAGTATAAGGCCGGGGAAGGTTTATTTCAGAGTTTACGTATGACTGAGAAACCCTGATGTTAGCAGCCTGATGAAGCAAGACTTCCCCTGTGAGGTGAAAAAACAATGACTGTACTAATCAGGACGAATTTTTCACAGTCAGCACTGCAGTGGTGGCCAAAACAATGGAGGTAGTGGGCTCTTTGAACTTCCTAGTTCTTTTTGATTACAAAGATAGGCCTTTATAATGCTAGGTAAACAATTGTGTTGCTGAGAGCCAACTCAGGTGGCAGAAAATGTACTTCCCTATAATAATGATATAGACAATAAAATGATCAGTTGGAAAAATACAGCACATATGATCCTATTTTACCCTAATTGTGATAGTTTCTCCTACTGGCTAATTTTAGTTAGATTTACTTGCCTTTAAAAACTAGAGAAAGTTGACTTTGAATTTACCTTTGGGTTAATATATTCTGAGCAACTGCAATCACTAGAGTAAGGGTTATTATGTTTCTGACTCCCAGTAACTCAGACATTAGAACAGATAAGGAAAGTGACAAACCTGTTTTCATTCTAGTATTATCATAAGTCTTTGCTGTCAGGAAAGCCAGCCTGTTTTACTTTCTTTCTGTAAGAAATTGTCAGTTGATAGGCAAAACTTCAAGAATAATTAAAGAAATAGGATATGTATGGTCCCTTGGGAAAATCAATCTTTTGCAAATGTATTTAAATGAATTCAGTATCCTTTGCTTTTAATAGTGCTTATCCAGGAAAAAAAAAACATTTATTTTGGATTTTGTTATGGCACTCAGAAAACTATGATGCCTCTTTAAAAATAAATTATAGTGTAAAAGTCACAGAGGAGGCTGATTGAGAAGAAAAAAAGATCTTAGGAACATTCCCTGTGTGTCTCCTGCTGTCTTATGTGCACTTAAAGGATGCCAAATAAATCTTAAAACACTTCCTGTTACCTGAGACTATCTTGAAGTGTCTCAGTAAATGTTTAATGCTTCCCTATCTCTTATTCAGCATACCAGGAGGAGAAAAATTCATTTTTGGCAGGGGTTGGCTTTGGTAAATGCCACAGGTTAATTCAGCAGGTGCTGTTGCATCTGTGTAAATTGGAAAAGTTTGACAGTTGCCCAGAAATACCGGCTATTCTCTTTGGGAAACCAGACTTTGACACTTGGAGCAGGGTATTAATAAATGTCAACTCATCTAGTCACTTCAACTCTTCCTACACAAAAACACTAAAGGATCGTTTTCATCAACATAAGTATCCCTACTTTGAGAATTCTCAAGGTTATAGTGTTTGAGTTTGAAATTGGAGATGGGAGGGCAGAGCTGTTTGGAGGACTGACGTGGATATAGCAATGCTAATAGCTACTGTGGTGTGGGGATCGTGCATGTGCATTGCATCACTTAACTCTCACAGCAATACACAGTGGCGGAAACAAATAAATCTCTCCATTAAAAAATGCTATAGAGCAAATGCACTCACTGGAGAGAGAGAGAGAGACAGAGAGAGAAAGTGAGAAAGCAACCCCAGAAAGGGTGGCCATGCTGTAATTAATCCCTTCTCCATTTATTCTCTTAAAATGTTGGGCACACACACACAGACACACACACATGTGCCTGGTGTCTTTCAAGTCACAGGTTCTATGAATCAAAACTACACTATCGGGGGAACCAGCAGTTAGCATAATGGCTATGTCACTGGACTCCCACGTAGTTGACCGCGGTTCGTGTCCCGGGCCCGGTGGCTTAAAACTCACGCCGGGCGCGTGTACGTGCGTGCCCAAGATCCCGAGAGGAGAATGGAGGAGAAGAGATTGCGGTGTGACCATCCCCCCTGGGGGGTGATTTCTCGCTTTCTGTCTCTATGTCTCTCTCTCTGTCTGTCTGGCGAGCGCACGTGCCCTACAGTGAAAAATCTCTCAAAAAAAAAAAAAAAACTACACTATCGGGCATATGGGATCCAGCTGCTTAATCACTACACCAGTGACTGGCCCACAAGTATATCTCTTTTTTTAAAAAAAGATTATTTGTTTCCTGCTTCTTCCATAAGTGAGAGAGACAGAGGCCGAGAGAGGCACTCCCTGTCCACATCAACAGGGTCTTGATGCCACAGTCAGCCCCCAGGTTCAGTCAGCCCCATATCATAACCATGTCCAGCATACTCAGAGAAGTCTCTTGACACGAAACTGAAACTTTTCCTGTCGTCAGCCTTGCAGAGTGTTTCAGATTACCACTGTGCCACCATTCAGCCCCTATACCATGTCTTACTTTAATTTATTTTCTTTATTCATGATAGAGTGTTTGTGCACCTTCACAAGGTCTGGTCAAGGCTCGATTCTCTTCTTCCAGTCCTCCAGTCTATGGGCTGGAAGTGCCCAGCGTGCTTCAGGCTGACCAGCCTGGGTAGTGGAACAGTTGTCACCATGTTGAATTGGGCCCCTCTTGAGCACTTGATCACTGTTGCTCTGCAGAGCCAACCTTCTATCTCTTTTTAAAGTGAGAAATCCATAACTTGCACAGTTTAGAGAACTTACTTAAGGTCTATCGAATGAGTACAGAGCTGAGACTATGTGATTTCATGGTCCATGGCCCTACACTGTGTTGGAAAAGAACCAGACAGGAAGAAGGATAGAAGCAGGGCTTAATACATCTATTCACCAACCTCATTTAATACCCATTCATTTAGTGCAATTTACCATTTAGTCAAACATGGAATAGTTAGATTTGCATAGCTGATTTTAGTTGCTCTCAAGACAGAGAATAAGTGAAATAGAAATTGCTCAAAACTAGAGTCAAAAGATTTGGATTTCAGTTCCACCTGTATTATAAACTAGCTGAGTGAATGTGGGTGAGCTATTTAGGCTCTTTCATGACATACACAGAACACAAAAATGAAAGATACGGAAATAACACCTTAAGTGTCAGAAGGATTTCAATTTGTGGTTCTGTTTTTTTACTTGATCCCCAACTGTGTGTTTGCCTTTAAATAATTCTAAAACCTTTTGATTATTTTAATCTTTAGGTTCATCTAACTGAAAGTGTTCGCTGTTACTTCTAACTAATAACACAGTGGGAAATACTGAGACTGGCCCAGTTTGGGTTCAAGCACTTCAAGATTTAAGTGCTCTATTATCTTTGTAGATAGAGCAGGTTCACAGCACAGTGTTCTTCAGACTCAGACTTAGGTTTGTGTGGGTGCTGGTGAGGGGCACTTTACAAATCCCTTTTTCTTTGTGGGAGAAGAGAAAAGCACCCAGACTGCTCTAATTACCTTTATGCAGCCAATGATCCTTAGTATGAGCCTCTCTGATCAAAGGTACAGCTCATTGTGGGATAACACCTCTTGCATAAGACTTTGTGGGTCACAGTTATCACCTATTATATGTTCTCAGGGTTTTCTTTATTTAAGTAATCAGTTCCAGAAACCCAGCCTAGATAAACTTTTTTTAAAAAAAATGTAAGTCTGTTGCTAGTAGAGTCACATTTATAATCCTTAAATTATCTTTCTTTAGGATTAAAGTCCTAATGATAGGGCATGTGTGACACCTGGGTTTGCTTGTTTGTTTGTTGATTTATTTTTATTGTTGAGAGTTTGCCCTTTATAGCTTATGTGCTAGTTTGGATTTAATAATGAGATACTCTCTACTCTGGGGGTCAGGATAGCTAAGAATATGGCTAAAAAGCATGGCTACCAGGTTCATTAAACCATGCATGATTCTTAACAATGAGCACTGCATATTCCAGTGGAGGGAATGTGTTAATCAGAATTTTCTCAGATATTGGGACCAGCAGTTAGCGTAATGGCTATGTTGCTTGACTCCCATGTAGTCGACCATGGTTCGAGTCCGGGACCCGGTGGCTTAAAACTCATGCTAGGTGCATGTGCATGCGTGCTGAAGATCCTGAGAGGAGAATGAAGGAGAAGGGATTGCAGCGTGGCCATCCCCCCTGGGGGGTGATTTCTTGCTTTCTGTCTCTCTGTCTCTCTGTCTGTCTGGCAAGCACACATGCCCGATAGCAAAAACCTCTCCAAAAAAGAAAAAAGAATTTTCTCAGATATCAACGAGATAAGCTGACACGTACTAACTTAAGTAGAAAGGAGAAATTTATTTGAAATTATTTTATTAGAAATTATCTAAATGATCAGAAATCTATTAATATATCTCATGGAATTCAAGGAAATATTGAACCACCAGGTTTTTAGAATGAAGAAACCAGAAAAAACAAGTTTCAAAAGCAAGAATTTTTTAAAGAATGATCCCTTCAATTTTCTTTATAGTAATTATTACTATTTTTAATTTACTGTAGGGCTATGGGTTCATCAGAGAGAGAGAGAGAATGTTAGCTGCCAGATCTGAGACTTGAACCGCAGTCAGCCATGTGGGAGTCCAGTGCCCTAACTATCACACCAACTGCTGGCTCCCAGAAACAGAAATTTATGGCTGCTTCTCTAACAGTTTTACCTTTGGTGATACTTAATTCTTAATTTCCACTATAGCTTCTACTTTAAATCTTAAATTTCTGGGGAAAAGAATCTTACTGGCCTGCCTTGTCTCATGTTTTGGTCTCTTTTCTGTTATCTATGGCCTGTTATCATATCATCATACCAGATGATATGAGTATGTTGAGAGAGGTTCCTTTGCTGGTTATTACAAGATAAGAATTATTATTTGCAGGAGCTGGGCCGATGGATGAAAAGTATCTTCAACAATGGTCATTCTGAGGCACTCTGACACAGAGAAACACATTAGTGACTGATTTGTGGATTAATATGAAACACTGGGTTCAGAAACTTTTATTGCAGAACCTACTTCCCCCGTTCCTGCCCAGTTTTCCACATCCTATACATACATTATTCTTCTAATACATTTCTATATTGTTTTAATTTTGGTGTATGTTGCTTGCAACCAAAAATCCTAACCGATATAGAGGTTGGTAGCAGAGGTTCTTTTCTGTGTTACAGAACCAAAATGTAACTGGAGGATTTACTCCTTTCTGCTCTCCTGACTATAATTTCCAGACCACATGTGGGATAGCTTTAGGGACCATTCCACTTTTGTATCATTTCTCTGATAGTTTGCGAGATTTGGGATTATTTTAGAAGTTAAATAATCCAATAATTTACTAGTATCTATGCTTTGTTGTCTCTGAAAATACAACTCTTTAAATTTTTTGTTGGTTTGCTTCTATTTCCATTTTCTAGCCTTCGTAGACTAGATTTTGAAATTAATTATGACCTTGCTGAATCATATTTTTTGATGCTAGATTTTTGGCCTAGAAAGTTTTCTATGGTTTTTGACTTTTGGTTTTCTTTTTTCAGAAGGTATGTGAGCTCACTGGAGAGAAAGGAGAAAACATCCCCAAATGGGTGGTAGTCACACCACAATCCCTTCTGTTCTGTTCTTCATTCTGTCAGGATCTGCGATACTCACAACATACATAATTTTTGTCTCTCTTTTTTTGTTGCTGTGATTGTTGTTTTTTAATTGACAGAGGGGACATGGATTCACCAGAGAGCAACAGAGAGACAGAAAGTGAGATAGGGAGAAGAAAGTGAGAAAGCACTCCCCAATAGGATATAATTTCACCACCATAATTTTACCTTTCACCTTCATTTCTCCACCTTGTTAAGATTTGGGGCACATGCACATGTGCCCATAATGTTTCTTCAAGCTTCCAGGGAAAGAATCAAACTGCAGTCTGCCATGTGGAATTCAGCTCCCTTAACCACTAGGCTACAGAGCCAGCCTGGGAGTTGTTTCTGATTTATGGACTTGATCTTAGGTGTTCTGATCTGTCCATCAACTTACTAGCCCTATCTTGCCATGTGACTCAGGACAAGAAACAATTGCCTGGTAGTCTGTCATTTGAGGTCCTTGGTTACTAGCAACAGAAACTGGCTCTGACTTAGGCAATAAGAAAATATATTTAAAGAGTACTGGAGAGTTCACTGTTCCCTACAGGATATGGAAGTACCAGACTTAGAATCTGGTAGAAAGTTTTACTCTCTATTGTCTGAGCATTGCCAGGCCTAGAAATGAATGAAATCATCCATTTTATTTTTCTTCCTCTCTTTGTCTTACTATCTACATTAAAGTTTTCTACAAAAAAAAGACAGGTTCTAGCTTCTGTCATGTGTTCCCCTTTTGAACCAAGTGAAAGAACTCCTGTCTGAATACGTGAAGGAGATTGGAATAGGAAGACAGCACTAATCATCTTCACCATTCCCCAGGCAGCATCTCTGCTGTGAGAAGAGGCGCTTCAGATAAAAATTGGGGCTTGCTGGAAGAAGAAGATTGAGTCTAGGTGGACACAATCCCTCAGCTATCACTACATTCTTTTTCTTTTTCTTTTTCTTTTTTTTTTGGAGAGGTTTTTGTTATAGGGCTCGTGTGCTCACAAGAAAGAGAGACAGAGAGACAGAAAGTGAGAAATCACCCCCCAAGGGGTATGGCCACACCACAAACCCTTCTCCTCCATTCTCCTCTCGGGATCTTGGGCGTGCACGCACATGCACCCGACATGAGTTTAAGCCACCGGGTTCTGGATGCGAACCGTAGTCAATTACGTGGGAGTCCAGCGACATAGCCATTACACTAACTGCTGGTCCCACTACATTCTTCAATGTGAATTTTCATAGTAAGGTAGCCACAGATTTTTAAAATAAAAATATTTCTGTTGTAATGAAATAAATAAAAGAAACCTAGGGATTTTTGAGTTAGAAAGAATTTCATATATAGATTACACATGCATGCATATTATATATATATAATTTTTTCAATTCTTTCTCTAGATGGTTTTTAAATAAAGATTTTATTTATTTTTTATTTTTATTTTTTGAGAGTTTTTTGCTATAGGGCACGTGTTCTCACCAGAAAGACAGAGAGACAAGAAGCAAGAAATCACTCCCCAGAGGGGATGGCAAGGCCACAATCCCTTCTCCTCCATTCTCCTCTTGGGATCTTGGGCACACACACACACATGCCCGGCGTGAGTTTGAGCCACTGGGTCCAGGACTCGAACTACGGTCGACCATCAGGGAGTCCAGTGACATAGCTGTTAGACCAACTGCTGGTCCCTAAAGATTTTCATTGTATTGTAAAAATCAGGAAATCCTTTCTAACTCTTCTTCTAGGTTTCAAAATATAAAATCATTCATTAGCTAAACAAATATAGGACTAATTTTCTGACTCTCTTTTTTTTTCCGATTTCAACTGTCTATAAAATAGGAACTTCTGCCCTCTAGGTTAAATACTGGGGGGGTAAAAAAAGTTTCCCATCTTTCATTTTTACTTTGTCTCCAGAAGCCTCTTTTCTGGTAAGATTGTAATAAAAGTTCATGTGTGTTTCTCTCTCTCTCTTTTCTCCTCCTGCCTCCATACAGAGCACATTATCTTTGTCCTGCCTTTATTTATTGGGTCATTGGAAAAGTCATGTTGTATTTGTTCTACATTTTCCAATGCAGAAACGTGTCATGACTTTTCTGATGACACAGTAGTAAGGACAAGCAAGTCAGGGCCCCAGGTTTAGCTTCTAGAAATAGCCCTGAAAGTCTGAGCTTTTCTTTTTTTTTTTTTTTTTCTCTTTTCTGTTTTCCTACATATAAAATTTAAGTCATCTCTCAATTGTCCATACCAAGTTCAAGACTTGGGCATGGCAGTTGGAGGCTCCAATTCCAGCTCAAGGTTACAAGTATGTTTTGTAACCCACCAAAACAAGCAACAACAAAATGAAATTATACTTAGTGTCATCACTTCAATTTTATGTTGGTTTTATTCTATTTGTTCCCAAAGGAGAGGTATGATAAGCACCATTTACTATCCTAACAAAAATATTTAAAACAATTTTCTATAGCTCTTCCAAAAATACATTTTCCATAAATAGGGTTCAAAATAAATCTATTGATAATAAAATGTTATAATGGAACTTCAATTTATATAAAATTCAAATTATATGGAGTTGATTCTAAAAAATGTCTCAATACTGGTAATATACAAAATAAAGTCAAGTTGTATTTCTAGTCAATGATTCCTCCTATAATGAAACAATATGCTTTTATAAAATATTGCAGTTGGCATTTTACCTGTAATATTACTCTTTATTATTCTATAGGCCGTGTGTGTGTATGTATGTGTGTGTGTGAGAAAGAAAAAGAGAAAGAGAGAGGAAGCACTCACCTCAATCTTGTCATGCTACAATCATTTTCCTGTCCTCTTTCATCCTTTGGAATCCTGCATACACTCAACTGTCATGTTTTTCAAATCACTAGGTCCAGGACTCCAACCCTAGTCAGCTGTGGAGGATCTGACTTCCTCTGATCAATGCTTAATAACTGTGCTATGGGCAATCCTTGTAATATTAAGTTGTTTCAAGCAAAACAGAAGTTTATAGAAATCCTACAGTGATATTCAGGTGCTACTGTAGAAAAGCATGTAATGTTACAGTAAAATGGGGAACAAATGACACAAATGGTGTTTGGATGCATTCAAACATTCTTTTCATTCCATGAATCCTTTTATTAGATGAAATCATAGATACCATAAGGGAACCATCCCATAGGAATGTACATAATGACAAGAGAAAATAATTACGTTTTTTCTTAATATTTTTACAGGCAGTTCTTATAGGCTAGCAGTAACACGTGGCCTCTGTGTTATTCTCCAACTGGTTTGAGAGCAATACTTCTTCTGGATTAAATCCGAAGAAGCTCACAGTACTTCATTGTCATTACCAGTTTAATAATAGAAGTCTAGGAATACAGTATATGAGGCTGAATTCTAAGGTATAATCTTACACAAGAGCACTATCAGCTTCTTTAATGTGGTCAATAGTAACTTCAAATAAGGATTAAATATAGCTTTGGAGAATTAAAAGTCTGTATATACAATTTTACTTGAACTGAGAAATCTCTGATTGAGACAAATGCCCTGTCATTGTCCTATGTCCAAGATTAGTCATGACTTTACTCTGTCGTTTTGAGTAGAAGAAGAGAAGGGTGGAGATAAAATTTAACCTGGCTCAGCTTCACATCATTAAGTTAAATACACATATATGAAGTCTATTCTTTTTTTATTTTTTCTTTTTAATTCTCTATAGGGTATGTGTGCTCACTGGAAAGAAACAGAGAGAAAAAGAAAATGAGAAAGCACCCCTCAGTAGGAATTGGCACACTGAAATCCCTTCTTTTTTCTCCTGTTAGTATTTTGGGCACAAACAGACACATACGTGCCCAGTGTGATTTTCAAGCTGGGTCTGGGACTCAAGCCACACAGCCAGCCATGTGGGATCCAGTCGCATTAACCACCACATCACCCACTGGCCCATCTTTTCTTTCTTTTTCTTCTTTTTGTAGAATCTATTTCCTGGCTCAGTGCTTGTAAAGGTCCTAGGAGCTGTCAAGTGAATTACTCAGAACCTCTCTCCAAAGGATTTATAATCCAGAAGCAAAGAAACATGCAAAAGGCCACATAATGAGAAATGATCAGCTAATGGGAATCCTAAGAAAAAAGAGAATCTTGAGACTGGATTCAAAGACTCCATACAGGTAAAAGTACTAGAATTAGAAGTTAAAAAATGAGTGTAGAAGACAGCCTCTCCAACTGCCCACAGGCATTATCTATTTGCCTTCCCCTATGGAGTCACTTGCTATTTCACTCTCCATCCAAGCTTCCTGTGCCTGATGTCAGAACGGGACTGCGAACCAGTCTCACCAGGAGAATATCGAGTACACCTGGACACTGGTGGTGTCCTGGGATGGGTGCATGGCGTACTCAGACTACCGAGAGTCACGTACAATGACAATCTTTTCCCACTGGATCAGGGACATGGATCTAGAGGAGCAAGTCATTTACTTTGTTCCAATAATAAGACTCAAAGCAGAAACACTGGAAATATTTTATATTCAAGCTAGATCATGGATACCTTAATTTCAGTGCCAGAGGGGTTGGATTTATTGGGGAGAAAACACCATTATGTGCATAAGGCACTACTGTAACCTTCCAAAAGGCCTATGACATTCGTCATATTTTCAGGAAGATTATATTTTTCCTCTTAAAATTGCTTAACATTTTAAACTTTTTTTCAGTTATATGTTATGGGTAATAATAAGTCAAATGAATCACAGAAGTGAGCTGTACTCATTTTTTAAAAGAATTATTTTATTTAAGTTTTTTAATCTATTAATTTTTTTTTAAATTTGACCAGAAAAGGACAGACAGATATATAGAGAGAGGGAAAATGAAAAAGCAAGCTGCCTGGTCTGGGACTTGAACTGTGGTTGGCCATGTAGAAGTCCAGCATCCTCAACCACCATGCCACTTGACAGCCCCAACCATACTCTTGATTAAGAGGTTTGAGTTTTTTCAAAGTTGGATTAGTGTTTCTAGTGAGAATAATTCAGGCCAGTCTGAGAGGTAAGGAATCCCTGTACGTAAGATGTTATAGAAGCTTGGAAAAAGGTAACTTTCACAGGTCGTTAATTCTCTCAGTCTAAGTACATGTCTCAGGACTAGAAGTAAGATTCAGACCACCTTCTATATATTTTCCAAATACTTTTGGAGAAAAATTTTGATCGTCCACTGTTTGCAAATAAATACACACTAGTCTAGAAGACAAATACACGCTAGCCTAGAAGATCCATGAATAAAAAGATCACACCTGTTTGGGGTGAACAGAAAATCATCAACACCTAGCTCAGTGGTCAGGATATGGTAAGAGACAATAAATATTAAATAAATGAATAAATGAGTATATTGTGTTGGTTATTTAAACTTAATCATTTCAAATAGATATCTCAGTCCATAAGCACATGTACTTATTTAACAAGTATAAATACTACCACTGCTGATAAAACACCTAGTCAGCTTAAGAACTAGGCCATTTTTACTACCTCTGTTTTCTTTGAGGTTAGAAGTATCCTGATTTTTGTGTTTCTAATTCTTTTTCTTTGCCGGTAGCAATTTTTAACTTATTTTTATTTTAAAAATGTTTTTGACAGAGTGCACATGCATTCAGCAGAGAGAGAGAGAGAAAGAGAGAGAGAGCGTGTGCATACCCATAGAGCTTGGTCTTGTCACAATCACTTCTTCTCCATTTCTCCACCCTGTTGAGTTTGGGGGCACATACACATTTACGTCCTGTGTGTTCTTAAAGTCACTGGGGCTGAGACTTGAAATGTGTGGTCGACCGTGTGGGATCAGCTCCCTTAACAACAGGCTGTAGGATGGTCCCTTATTCTTTGTTTCTATTACTATTTATTAATTGAAATATAGTTTTGTCTACTAAATGAAATCATATTATTGATATTCATATTATCTTGTGATCTTTTTGTATTTTTCTTTTTGAAGAGCACTTGTATTTGATGTGTGTATTATATAGTCTCCATTTTCCACTCTGTGGTATTTCATTGTATGGATAGACTCTGTACTTACTCATCCCACAATTGTTTTGAATTACCTTTAGTTTTTTCAATTTCTATACACATTCATAAGTTAGTATGCCTTTAAATATTTTCATACAGTAGAACATAATTATTAGCATGGAATCTAATACAGAATATATTCTGCCTTTCTGTGTTTTAGAAAACAGAATCAAGGTTCTCAGTGCTGAGTATTATAGAACTTTAAAAGCTGTCAGGAATCCCAGGATAAAATTTAGATCATGAACAAGGAATCTAACTGTATTACAAGTACATGATGTAATTTTCCTGAAGGATTTTGGGGAAAAAGATACAGACTCAAGTAAATTTGGGAATGACAAAAACTGTAAAACTAAAGGCAAAAGGAATTATGAAAAGCAAAGCATTGTACTCTAGTTGGCAAAGTTGCTTCCAACAAAGGTGCTTGTCTATGGTCTGAGACATCTGTGCATGTATGTAAATAAATAAACTGAATGGCAGATGGTGGGAGTTTTCTCATAATCAAGTGAAAGGTTAGAAATAAGCAGAGGAGCTCTTTCTGTGCAGATAGCACACTTGTAAGCATGGTAAATGTCCCAAAAAACCCACAGTACTTTCTATAAGAAGTATGGCAAACACCAACCTCACAAAGTGACACAGTACAAAAAGGGCAAGGATTCTTAGTATGCACAGGAAAAATGTCATTATGACAGGAAGCAGAGTGGCTATGGTGGACAGACTAAGCCATTTTCCAGAAAAGGGCAAAGACTACGAAGAAGATTGTGCTGAGGCTAGAATGTGGTGAGCCCAATTTCAGATCTGAGATAATGCTGGCTACTAAGAGATGCAAGCATTTTGAGCTGGGAGGATGTAAAAAGAGAAAGGGTCAAGTGATCCAGTTCTAAGCATCATCTTTTGTTTTATTATGAAGAAAATGTAGTCTTGAGGTGAATGTTCACCTCATTTGATTACAGTTAGTCTTTTTGTGAGGGAATAAAGTCAGCAATATAATTTCCCTTATGGGAATATTTGATTCATGGTAAAAATTAAAAAAAGAAAAGAGAAAGAAAGAAAGAAAGAAAGAAAGAAAGAAAGAAAGAAAGAAAGAAAGAAAGAAAGAAAGAAAGAAAGAAGAAAGAAAGAGAGGAAGGAAGGAAGGAAGGAAGGAAGGAAGGAAGGAAAGAAGGAAGGAAGGAAACCAAAAGGGGAAGACTAGAATGAAACATGACGAACTGGATTAGAATGGGGAATAACAGTATGAACTGTGTTTAGCTTTGTCTTAGTTCACTGTTATGTTACTAACAGAAATACTAGGGACTGAATGATTTAAAAGGAATACAGGTTTATTTGGCTGGAAAGTCCAAAGGTGTGAGGCTGGCATCAGGAGTCTCTGATGTTACATCACAACATGGCCAACAGATGCAAAGAGGATGGAAAGAGAGACCTGGTAGTAGCCATTTTACTTTTATAACAACCTGCTCTCCCTAGAACTAACTTCTCACAAGAGCTAGAACTCACTAGTCTCGTGATGCCACATTCATCCTTTCGCCAGGGCAATGCCTTCATGATCCAGACACCACCCAATAGGCCTTCCTTCTTAGGGGTCTCACTACCTCCTAGTGCCATTATACTGGGAACCAAATTTGAAAACATAAATCTTTGGGGGACAAACCATTATCTAAACCATAGCAAGCGTATATACATACAAATGTATACATACAGAAATATTTATAGATATGTATATGTGCAGTGGTCAAAGCTAGAACAATTAGAGCTACAAATATTTTATTAAAAGTAGTATTAGAGTCTAACACAGAGTACAAAATAAGTATCTATGGATCCATGCTGATGTAAACACATAATTGAATAAATAAACAAATGAGGAAGAAGACACAAATCTCTTATGCAGGAGAATTCTGAATAGTTCATATAGATACTCCTCCCCCAAGAAGCTGGAACATAAATTCCTACCTCTCAAATTTGAGCTGTGCTTAATGATTTGCTTCCACATAGAACTACATAAAAAAGGGGGAGGGCCCAGCAGGTGATGGAGTGGTTAAGATGCTCGACCCCCACATAGTCAATTGTGGTTTAAGTCCATATCAGAGGCTTGAAACTCATGCCAGGTGCATGTGTGTGCATGCCTAAAATCCTTAGAGGAGACTGGAGAAAGGCTTGTGGTATGTCCATCACCCCAAGGGGATGATTTCTTGCTCTCTGTCTCTGTTTCTCTCTGTTCTCTTCCACGAGTGCACAAGCTGTATAGCAAAAAAAAAACTTAAAAAAAAAAAAGAAAGAAAAAAAAGACCAAGATATATATTGAGAAAGGGGGAAAAGAACCATTACTGTTTATAAAACTGACAAACACTACCTTGGTCATCAGCAATAAGTCACATTGACAGTATGCAACCTTGATATGATGTGATAATAGCACTTCACCTCTGTGATCTTATTCCCAAATCCACAACCTCAGTCTAACCAAAGAAAAATATCAGATAAACCCAAATGGAGGGACATTCTACCAATTACCTGACCAATGGCCTTCAATTGATCAAGATTATCAGAAACAAAGAATGTCTAAGAAACTGTCCTAGCCCAGAGAAGCCTGGGATGGTTAAAAGCAATGGGGTGTCCTAAATGAGATCCAGAAAAAAGAAAAATGACATTAACAAAAAAATAACAAAATTCTAGAAACATGTGGCATGTAGTCAATAATAGTACCTCAATATTAGTTTCTCAGTTGTGACAGATGGATCCTAGTAAGGTTCAACATTAAGAGAGAGGAAACAGATATGGGGAGGGGATATTTAGGAAATCTGTGGTTTATCTTTGTGACTTTTCTCTGAATCTATAACCTACTCAAAATTTGAGTAATTACTTAAGTATTTTTTTAAATGTGAAAACCTCTGACTACTTTCTCTCAGGCACAGTTATTGTAGATCCAAGCTTCCCCATACCTTGTTCTATTCAATTTTATTCCAGGAATAATACTGAATGGAATGAGTAAAAATATTAAATTACTTTTGAATACATGCCATCAGAAAACAAATACTCATGTAATGTCATTGTAACTGTTTATGTCAGGCATTTTCTTCCCTGATAGCACACTCCTGAAGATAAATCCATGATCCCTAAGAATAAAATAAATACATCTGTTAAAACAACAAGCTCACAAAATGATGAGGCTTATTTCAATACTCTCAGACTTTAATTGCAAAACATAGTCATTCTAAAGGTAATTTGAACTATGACTATAACTCCTAGTGAAAAATAATCGTCTGTAACAAAGTTTCTATTTTAATTTATTCTTAGCTATTTCATGTATTTAAAAAATAGAAAGGAAATTGGATACACTAGAAAGTAATGAAATCTAAAGTCATTCTTTATACAGTGAATCTAAATTTTTCCTGTTGCCACCTTTTCAATCCCCCTTTTTGAGATTTAAATACATATATATACATTTATATATATATATATATTTAGGAGAATTTCTCAACAGGTTGCATTTTCTGTTAAGTAGTTTCTGCCCTAGATTTTTTTTTATTGTCTTTGGATCTATGAATTTTCCAACTTTGAAAATTATCTCTGGCTAGCTCCATGACCTGATGTTAAAGGCAGATGGACCTCACATGGCCAGTCATGCAGTTTGAATCCCGGACTTGAAGGCTTGAAAAACACTAGGAGCATATGCACAAGTGCCCCAAATTTTGACAGGGTGGAGATATGGAGCAGAAGGGATTACAGTGTGACCATGCCTTCTTTGTGGATGCTTTCTCATGTTCCCTCTTTCTGGTGAGCATGTGTACCCTCTGGCAAGAAAAATTAAAAACAAAGGAAAGAAAATAATTTCGAATTGTGAATCATGCGCTTAGTTTGTAGAACTGGGAAACTTTCAAGAAGCATAATGTCTTCAGCCATGTGTGTATTGTTGATCTGCCAAGGGAACCAGATAGGTACTTCGTTTATTTAAATGCTGCAGGAGATAGGTTTTCTGACCAAATTGCATTACTCACCACTCTGCTTTCAGTGTGTGTGTGTGTGTGTGTGTGTGTGTGTGTGTGTATTTGTAGTCACTGTTTTATAGTTGAAATTTATTTTTGTTACTTTCATTGTCATTTTCCCCATGATATACTTGACATGGACAGTTAAATATGCTATTGATAGCACAGAGCTTTTGACCTCTGGTACGTCCCAGACTGACTCAGTCTGATGCAACTAGCTAAAAAGAGTTTTTTGTAAATAACAGTTTTATATCTACATTTGTCAGGCTATGCAAATAGTCTATTACCTATCAAACAGATTTGGGTTAAAGAAATAGGTATTCTAGTTAAATTTACCAGGGTAGATAATTTGAATATAATATAAATTTCAATATTTTGTTTTCATAATATAATTTATATTTAATGCATTATTTTATTTAAGGTCTGAAATGTAAGAGAACAATCTAATTTTTAAATATATCAGTGTTTAATATTTAATGAAATCTTTAAAATCTATTTTTTTAGTAATGCTTAGGACTGAATTGTTTTTTCAAGTCTCTAAGATGTTGCATACAGAAACACAAATGCCATTCATGATTTTCTTTCAGATATAAAATATAACAAATGAAAAAGAGAAAAGAATTATTGACGTGGGAATATGCTTTGAAAAGGCATGCCTTAAAAATGCTATATGAAAGACTGAGAAAATGTTAGAGTTAGCTCACATAACTCCCAACATTTGGAGAGAAATACTGGAAAATGTTTTATTAGTGAAGGCACTTTATTTCTGGTCAGTCATTATGGTCTGAGGAAGGGCTGAATCATGAGGCAAGGGAAAATGTCAGGGTAGGATTCATATGATATTGTCAGCATTCACATTTTTTTTTTGAGAGAGATTTTCACTGTAGGGCGCGTGCGCTCGCCAGACAGACAGAGAGAGACATAGAGACAGAAAGAGAGAAATCACCCCCCAGGGGGGATGGTCACGCCGCAATCCCTTCTCCTCCATTCTCCTCTCGGGATCTTGGGCACGCACGCACACGCGCCCGGCGGCCCGAGCATTCACATTATTTTTAAGACATGCACTTGAGTGTGTTTCTACTCTGCAGCATCTGACGAGAAGACAGAAGAGAAGAGAAGGAAAGGAGAGGAGGAAGAGGACAGGAAAAGAGAGAAGAGGACAGGAGAGGAGAAGAGAGGGGACAAAGAGAGAAGAGGAAAGAGAATAGAGATTAGGTCGGCCAGGAATATAAACATACTTGGACAGAAATACGAACCCTGCACTGAGTTGCATTCAAAATGACATTAAATGTGCTGAGAGGCAGGAATTTGAAAATGAGGGATAATGAATGAACACACTCGTAGATTGCGAGATACATAGACAGTCACTGGGGAAGGTAAGATACTTTGATTTAACAGTCTGGAACTGCTGAAAATTTGATTCAGCTTCTCTCCTTAACCACCAGGTTTTCCCCTGCTTCTCAGCTTCTCCCTTGGTTCCAATTATTGATCCACACCTGCCTAGAGGGAAAAGAAGTGCAGAATCTTGGGCCCCTCTCCCTGTGGTGACCCACTCTCCAGGATCTTAGCCTCTTATAGCCCTGACTGCCTGACAGCTGCTCTCCTATGTCTTAAAACAGCTTTTTAAGAAATCATCCAGCTTTTCTAGTTGTATTTGGCAGGAGGGTTGTTCAGATACTAGTCCATAGCTAGAAGCAGAAATCCTTGAATATTTGTATTTTGCATGTTAATTTAAAAGATCTCTTTTTCCTCCCAGGAAATTAATTCTTTATTTGAAGTATGGGCTTTTTTTCTCTTTCTATTTTGTTAATACTCTTTTTTTTTTTTGATTTACAGAAGTTTTTCACATATTTATTCTCAGTTCTATAGTTTTTCCCTTTAACACTTCAATTAATGATTATAATTAGTTCTTTCCCTGCACTCTTTTGAACATATCCTAATTTTTCCTTTGGTTCATTTTTTATTTAAATTTAATTTGAAAACATATCTACATTTAATTTTGTTGCATGAAGCATTAGGGTACTAACTTTTCTTTTTTCAATCATTAAGCAATCACTTGTTGAATAAAATATTCTTCCCTGCTGCTTCGGAATTTTACCTTTTTTGTATAGTAAGTTTTTATGTATAGTCTAGTTGTTTCTGAACTCTCATTAGTCTGATTATTATTATACCTATATTATCCTGTTTTAATGGCTGAAATTTAATAATTCATTTTGCTACCTGATGGTCCAAGTACCTTCCCAATATTCTGTCAATATGTCTTGTTTGTTGGGAACCAGCAGTTAGCATAATGGCTATGTCGCTGGACTCCCACGTAGTTGACTATGGTTCGCATCCCGGACTCGGTGGCTTAAATCTCACGCTGGGCGCGTGTGCGTGTGTGCCCAAGATCCCGAGAGGAGAATGGAGGAGAAGGGATTGCGGTGTGACCATCCCCCCTGGGGGGTGATTTCTCACTTTCTGTCTCTCTGTCTCTCTCTGTCTGTCTGGTGAGCACACACACCCTATAGCGAAAATCTCTCCTATATATATAGCAGATTTCTGATATATATATATATCAGAAGTGGTTATGATCTGCATGAAAGCAGTGGCACCGGGGATCCAGGGCAAGGACAGAGTGAGACGTATTAGATTTTCATCTAGAGTTGTCATTTTCAGGACCAGACAGATATGTAGACTGGAGAAAAGATAAAATCTCACATGACTTTGGGCCTTTTAATTGGGAAAAAGTTGAGAGAATGACAGTGTCTTTGAGATTAGGAATACAAAAGAAGCAGACTGAATCAGAGAAGTCAAAAGAGTGGAAGTAGGTGGAGCGTAGGTAATTAATTGTAAGAGACTGTTGATATTATGAAATGATTATTTTGGGTAGGAAGACAGAACATTGACTTAGAAATATTTTTTGTTTACTTATTTTAATATATTTTAAAAATTGTTATTATTATTATTATTAATACATTTATTATTAATTATTTAGATTGTAAAGAGATTTTACCCAGCATGATACATATCTCAGTCCAGTTGAGAATACTATACACATCTTCATCAACAGATAACAAACTATGTCTGTGTCCCACAAATATTTATCCCTCCATTTTTCCCCCTAATTTCTGTTCCTGCACTCTTCCCCTCCCACACTCTCCTTCCAGTTTGTCTCTAGTGTCTATAAAATTTTTAGTGTTTTTAATGTCCCCTAGTCTTTCAGTCTCTACCATAGAGTGCAGACGGTCAGTATATGTTAAGTGGAGATATGCAATGTCTCTCTTTCATAGCCTGACTTGCTTCACTCAGCAAAAAATCTTCCATATTCCTTTACTTTCTATCAAATTCCAGGACCTTGTTGTTTTTTATGGTTGAATAATATTCCATGGAGTATATGTGCCACACTTTTTCAATCCATTCATCTGTTTGTAGACATTTGGGTTGGTTCCATGTCTTAGCAATCTTGAATAGTGCTGCAATAAATATAGTTGTGCAAGCACTTTTACAACTGAGTGTTCTCCTGTCCTGTGGGTAGATACCCAGGAGTGAAATTGCTAGATCATATGGTAGTTCTATTTGTAGATCTTTGAGGAACCTCCATATTGTTCTCCACAGTAGTTGGACCAGTTTACATTCCCACCAACAGTGCAGGAGTATTCCTCTTTCAACACATCCCGCCAGCACGTATTGTTTTTTTTGTTTTTTTTTTTTAATCTTCACCATTCTGACTGGGGTTAGGTGGTATTTCATTGTGGTTTTGATTGGCATCTCCCTTACAATGACGGATGTTGAGATTTTTTTTTTTATAAGCTTTTTGGCTGCTCATATGTCTTCCTTAGAGAGTTGTTGATTCAGCTCATTCAAGCCACAGGGTCTGGAACTCAAATAGCACAGTCGGCCATGAGGGATCAGTGCCTTAACCTCCACACCACCTACTAACCCCTAAATACTGTCTTTATAATTGATTTCTTTTAATGTAGATCACCAGCAGAAAAAATTTAAACACATTCAGAGATAAACTATGAAATTATTCTAGGGCTATCTAATTATGTAAAAAAGAATTTTGTAACATATATATATATATATGTGTGTGTGTGTGTAAATATATATATATATGTATATATATATATATTTTTTTTTTTTTATTGGAGAAGAAGGTTGAATTACAAAAATATTCTCCCATTCCAAGGGTTGCTGATTGGCTAATTATTATGTCCTTTACTGTGCAGAAACTTCTTAAACTGATGTAATCCCACCTGTCTATTTGGGGGATTATTGTCTGTGCTTTTGGAGTCTTGCTTAAGACTACCTCGCCTACCCCCAATGTCTCCCAGAGTTTCCCCAGTATTTTTAATCAGTAGTTTTATAGTTTGCAATCTTAGGTTTAGATCTTTGATCTACTTGGAGTTGATTTGTGTTAATTGTGACAGAGGTTCATATTCATCTTTCTTCAGGTGGATATCCAGTTTTTTCAGCACCATTTGCTAAAAAAGTTTTCCTTTTCCCACTGGATTGACAGGTACCCTTTGTCAAAAATCAGTTGGCTGTATGTTTTGGGGGTTATTTCTGGGGTCTCTACTCCATTCCATTGGTCCTCATGTCTGTTTTTGTGCCAATACCATGCTGTTTTGATTATTACAGTTTTGTAATATATTTTGGGGTCAGTAAGTGAACTGCCACCCACTCCACTCTTCTTGTGCAGGATGGCTTTGGCAATGTGGGACCTTTTATGATTTCAGACAAATTCCAATTGTCTTTTCTAGATATGTGAGGAATGTCTTGTAATTTTATAGGGATTGCATTAAACATGTAGATTAATTTGGGTAGGATTGCCATTTTGATTATATTAATTCTTCCAATCCAGGAACATGGGATGTCCTTCCACTTTTTTGTGTCATTTTCGATTTCCTTTTTAAGGTTTTCATAGTTTTCCTTATAGAGGTCTTTGACTCCCTTGGTTAGTTTTATTCCTAGGTATCTTATACTTCTTGTGGCTATAGTAAAGGAGATTACTTTCTTCAGTTCTATCTCTGTCTGCTTGTTGTTTGTATACAGAAATGCTATCGGGAACCAGCAGTTAGCGTAATGGCTATGTCGCTGGACTCCCACGTAGTCGACCGCGGTTTGCGTCCAGGACCCATTGGCTTAGACCCGGTGGCTGGGCACGTGTGCGTGCGTGCCCAAAGATCTTGGGAGGAAAATGGAGAAGAAGGGATTGCAGTGTGACCATCCCTCCTGGGGGGTGATTTCTCGCTTTCTGTCTCCATGTCTCTGTCTGTCTGGCGAGCGCACACGCCCTGTAGCGAAAACCTCTCCAAAAATAAAAAAAAAAAGAAATGCTATAGATTTTGGTAAATTAATATTGTATTTTGCCAATTTACTGTATGCATTTATTCGAGAAGTTTTCTCATGGATACTATTGGGTCTTCTACATATACAATCATGTGTTTTGCAAACAGAGCATTTCAACTCCCCTCCCTGCATTGGAATGTCTTTCATTGGCTTCTCTTATCTGATCACATTGGCGAGGACTTCCAGGACTATATTAAATAGAGCAGAGAAAGTGGGCAGCCTTGTCGTGTACCTGTTTTTAGTGGAAAAGCTTTCAGCTTTTCCCAATTCAGTATAATATTAGCTATAGGTTTTTCATAGATGGCTCTTATTATTCTGAGAAACAATCCTTCTATGCCAATTTTCCTGAATATGTTAATCATAAAGGAATGTTGTATTTCGTCAAATGCTTTTTCTGCATCAATTGCGATGATAGTGTTGTTTTTATCTTTCTTTCTGTTAATATGATGTATTACATTTATGATTATGTGTGTGTTGAACCACCTTTGTATCCCTGGAATAAAGCCTACCTGGTCATGATAAATAACCTTTTTTATACACTGTTGAATACAGTTAGCAAATATCTTGTTGAGAATTTTTGCATCTATATTAATCAGAGATATAGGTCTGTAGCTTTCCTTTTTTGTCATATCCTTATTCATTTTGGGGATTAGGGTAATGAATCGTTCCTAGAATGAATTTGGAAGGTTTCTTTCCTTTAATATTTTTTAAATTTACTCAGAGCACATATGTACTGAAAGAAAGAAAGGGAAAAGAGAGGGAAAGGAAGAAAGAGAAAGATTGCGTACCTTCTACTGAGTATGGTCATGGTATAATCCCCTTGCTCCAGCCCTCAAGCTCATCAGATCTTGGACACTTGCACAAGTGGCCAACATGTTTCAGGCTGACTGGGCTAGGGATTCAATCCTGTTGCCATGTGAAACCCAACTTCTCTTAGCAATGCATTACCGCTGTGTCATAGAGTCAACGCTTGGAACTTTTTGTTTCTTAAGTTAAGTCCAGCTTGGACTAGAAATGAAATAAAATTTGTTGTGGCACCAATTTAATGGAAGCCTGATTTTTAAGTAATAGTCTACAGAAGCCTTTTAAATATACTTGACCATATACAAATCTGTGTCTAGACTCTAAATGTTTGCAGCTAATTGAGGACCCTAATGTTGTGGGGAAGAGGTGCAAAAGGCAGAGTGATCAAGTTTGGGCACAAAAGTTGCAAGCAAAGAAGAAGAAGCTGCTGCTGAAAACCTGTTGACATAACCAACCATAAATTCTAGTTTTGTAAAGAAATAAACCCAGGCAGATTATTACAAGTGTCAAAACATGATTATGAATAGCCAAAAGTGTTTTATAAGCTCAATGTCAAAATCAGACAGTATTTTTTATTTGGCAGATATGATAGAACTAGGATGACCCCTGACACTCTCTACCTGGGTACCTACTTTGCAGCCCAAAGCCAAATGGTTCAGAGGCATGGAATCTAGAGTCCAATTTCTAAAGAGAATGTGCAGCTTCTTGTCATCTTTCATCTGCATCTATACCAATCAGTCTTCCTTTACTTTGTCTTGATGAGATACCTAGAGAACATCTCTGTGAATTGTGCACTCTAGTGCTCAAATACCATTTTCAGTAAATACAAAGCATGCAGGATGGAAGAATTATTTGATTTTCATGAGGCTTCTCTCATTCTCATTGACTTTGGGCATTTTCTCTCCTTAGTTGGGAACACAGGAACACAACTGCACAGTTTTGAATTGGGAAGAAAGTATGCAACTCACTCGGTTCCTTGGACTTTTTCTCCATTTAGTAAACAAGACAAATGAGAATCTGAGAAGACAAGGCTGAAGTCACTCTGTAAAACAAAGAGCAAATGTAAACCCAGATGACCCAGGTTTCCTAACAACTGATTTAAAGACCTTCTATTATATTGTGATTAGAAGATTCACAATAATTTACTGTATTTATTTACTGTGTCATTTGGCATATTGTACCCCTTCCCTACCTTTTTCACATTCAGCAAAATTTTGAATGTGGAAGAGTAAAATATGGTTTCGATACTCTCTCCAGAGCATCAGGTTTCTGAAAAGAGCTGACACAGAGCACTTTTACAACCAAATCTAATATAAAAGCACTGAGTATATGCAAATACAGCACCAAGCCAAATTTCAGAAATAAACTAAAGAGGCTATGAATTCATGTGATGCCATCTTCAAGATGAGACCTTCATCCTGCATTCCAGTTCCTTTCTGGTAGACAAGCCTCAAACAACTCTGACCTCGAATGGTTTCACCCCTGCTGTAGATGCACACCTGGGCCAGCAACAGACAGAGCGAGGAGCTCATTAATTCTCACATTTTTGGCAGTGCTTGTTCAGACATATATGCCCCACCCCCATCCTGTTCTACTTAAGTGTTTAAAGGAAATGAAGCCACAAAAAAAAAAAAAAAAAAGGAGAACAAAAAGAGATGTAACACATTTTGTCTCCTGCCCCCTACCACCTCCCTCCTCTCTGTCCTCCTCCCCACACAGAGCTACTCTACCCCAGTTTGGCTCTAGTGTGACATCCCTGCCTGTTTGAGGGAGGAATATGAGCAGGGACTGCTACTGCAGCAAAGTGACACTCAGAAGCCACAAGTTTCTGTAGACAGTCTACACTAGACCGAAGCCAGAGCAATGGCATTATCGCTGGAAGAATTTGTGCACTCCCTTGACCTCAGGACCCTCCCTAGAGTCCTAGAAATCCAATCGGGCATCTATTTTGAAGGTAAGCACTCTTAATTCCTTAGCTGACTAGAAAGTACTAATAAAGTGCATACTCTAAGTAATTGGAAAGGGAAATTTTAATAGAGAGAACATGTGTTCTGTTGAACAAAAGATGATCATAAAAGAGAGAGTAATTAACTGATGAATGGTCAGGATCCACTAGTGCTGGAGAAGGAAAAAAGTAGACAGGACATGGGGTGGAGGGGGAAGAGGAATCAAATGAATATTCTTGAGATTTTCTGTAGGCCTTTAATAGTTCAATGTAAATGGGTCTCATGCATCGAAAAACAGAAAAATACGTCATGACTTCTGATGACTCAGTATTTCTTTTTCATTGAAATTGTTTGTGATCAACAATAACAGTTTAAAATTACTTATATTTATGTTTCTATATTTGATCTTAGCCAAAAGGCCAAGATACGATTATTTATGTTTCCAGAATACTAAAAATAAAATCTGTTCTTTTTTTTTGTTCTAAAACAAAAGCAACTATCAATAGCATAGCATTTAGAAAGAAATATTTTTCAAGTTCTTAACCTCTTTTACATGTTACTTATATCAATATTTTTCTCATTCTTCTATAGCAGCCTAACTTCTTAAATAATGACATTTTTAATTTAAAGGTGTAGGGATTAATGTTTATTAATTATAGATAATTTTTTAAGAATCTATGTTGAAAAGTTACAGTTCAATTAAAATGATTAAATAAGAAGTTAGTGACTTTTTGTGTAACTTCCTCTGTTAATTCACATAAAAGAACATTAAAACTGCAAATAGATACTCTAGATTCTTTGTGTGATGGGTTTGAATACATACAATTCAGAGACTTTTTCTAGGCAAATATTTATTTCTGGTCCCAAGACTGGTAGAATTGAAGCAGTAGTTGGATCAGGTCCAGACAAACTACTGGGAAATAAAGAATTGTCGGTCACAAGTCTTTGCTGTTCATAGAAAAATTAATGTATTTGATACTATGTTATGAAATAAAAGAAAGACTGAGAAATGCCAGCTCTAGTTAACAAACACATTAGCTTAGTATAAATTTTGTTAATTCATTTGTAAGTTGGTTATTTGGAATCAGACCATGTTTTGTCACATACAAATGTCTCTGTTTTTAATTCAACCTCAAATCCTTTATTTATTTTTGTCTCATGGTTTGCACTTTGGAGTTTGTGTGGTAAGTCATGTTTAGGTTATAATGATATTTTCTTATATTATTTTATATCAACTAACAGTTTTATATTTTACATTTAGTTTTGAGTTCATTTCAAGGGCACTCTGCTATGAGGTCTACCTAAGTCCTATTTTAGTTTTCTTTATACATTTAACCTGATTTCCAAGTAACTATTACTAAGTGGGCCATCCTTTGCTCATTAATTTATGTTGTTTCCTTTAAATCACATTAGTATGAGCTCACATGTTATTAACCCTTCTCTGAAATGTTTCTCTTATTCACTTAGTCTTTTTTTTAATTTACTATGCTAAACATTATACTTTTTTGTTACTATGACTTTGGAATATTTTTCATTGTATAGTCAGTATGAACACCAATACTTTGTTTGCACTCTTTTTTTTCTAAGTTGACCTAGCTTTTAATAGACTTATCAAGTAAGTTTTTTTTTTTTAATCAGTTGATTCTGTATGAAAGCCAACTGGCATTTTTATTGAATATTATTGATTTTATGGATTAGGTTGAAAAGAACTGATATTTTTATATTGCCTTACAAAAGAACTCTCCATGTTTCCTACCATTATGCTATTTTTAAATTACAAAGTATGCATTTTCATGTTACCATTACCCTGGTCAAGAAATAGAAAATCAGGGGACCAGAAGTTGGCATAATGGCTATGTTGCTGGACTCCCATGTAGTTGACCACGGTTTGAGTCTCAGACCTTGTGGCTTAAACTCACACCGGGCGCATGTGGGTGAGTGTCCAAAATTCTGAGAGGAGAGTGGAGGAGAAGGGACTGCAGTGTGGCCATCATCCCCCCTGAGGGGGGGGGGTGATTTCTCACTTTCTGTCTCTCTGTCTCTGTCTTTCTGCCATGTTGGATGGTATTTATATAATCATCTATGGTAGGTAAAAAAAAAAAAGCTTGCTAAATTGCTGTTCTAGTTTACATTCTCACCAAATTATGTGAGCATTCCAATTAAAACATACTCTTGGTGATACTTTACATTATTAGTCTTCTTAATTTTCATCATTCAGGTAGAAGTATAAAGGTAGTGCATGTTTTAGTTTTCATCTCCCTGATGCCTAATGAGATTGAGCACCTTTTCATATACTTACTAGTCTTTCAGAAATGCTGTTATGAGCAGATTGTTCAAACCACTTATTCACTTTCCTGTTGAATTTTGTAAATGTTTATTATTAACTTGATTACATATTTGTATATATTGGGTTGTCAGGAAAGTCAGGATACATTTTTGCATTAAAAACATTACTAATCAGCCATAAAAAACAACAAAACCCTGGCTTTTGAGAAAAAGTGGAAGAATATGGAAGATTTACTGCTGAGTGAAGCAAGCCAGGTTATGAAGGAGAGACACTTTATGTCCCCACTTACTATATACTGAGTGTCTGCACTCTGTAACTGAAACTGATTGACCTAAGATTGTACAAACACAAGAGATGGGGGTTAGTGCCAGAAGTGGAGTGTGTGGAGAAGAGGGACCTAAGGAAGGACATTTGGATGAGGGATACGGAGAGAGAGCATTGACGGGATGAGGAGGTGTGGTGTTATTGGTGGAAGATACTCTGATCACCTGGACTGGGGAGAAATGTTCATACACATACTGAAATGTTCACTTTGTAAGCTAAGTAATATGACTGAATTTATATAAAAAAAAATTAAAATAAAAAAGTGAAAAAAAAACATAAGAAAATGCATCCTGACTTTCCCGACAACCTAATATTTAGGATACTGACCCTTTGTCAGTTTTCTATGTGGCAAATATACTCTCTTCAGAATATAGCTTGACAATTCATATCCTTAATGGTATCTTTTGATGGGTGGAAGTTTTTAAGTTTAGTATTAGAATAGTCAACTTATATTTATTTTCCTTTTGGTGTATTTTCTGAGTTTGTTTTTATCTCAAGTTCATGAAAATATTCTTTATTAGCTTCTAGAAAATCTGAGATGTTTACTCTCACCTGCAGATCTGCAATCTACCTGGGACTGATTTTTTAGGATAGGGTTTGAAGTTGAGACCAACTTTTATTTGATTCTTCTATAAGCCAATTGGTGAATGATATTTATTAAACAAGCGTTATCCTATTGCCTTACTGTGTTACCTTATTGATAAACCATTATCATACATGCTTGGTTCTCTTTTTGAAACTTCTATTCTGTTCTACTCATCAAATTCTTATCCTCATGTCAATTTCACACTTTTTAAATTAATGTAGATTTGTAACAATATCTAACATATACTTGATATTGGATACTAATATGCAGCAGAACTGTGTTTCTTAAACTTAGTTTTATATTAGAAATGCCTGAGATGTGTTTAGAATATAGATGCCTGGATCTCTCCTTAAGAGAGAAAGATTTAATTATGAAAGAGTAGAACCATCAATTAGGTTTTAAAAAAGTCTCCACTTAAAATATACTGACTGTCTGCACTCATGGTTAGAAACAGAGTGATTACAGGACATAGAAACTTTGAAATTGGTTATACATTTTGGAGACAATGTGGAAGAGGGTGGGAGAAAGGGAGAATGTAAGGAAAGAAATTAAGGAAGAAAATAGAAAAGCATTTTCCAAGTGTTTCAAAACATTTGTGGGATACAGAAATGGGTTATTATCTATTGATGATAATGTGTTTTGTATCCTCAACTTGACCGATGTGAAGTGTATTTATGTTGGGTAAATTCAACTTACAAGTATCGTGATGTAATCTATATATCTATATATATAGATGTAATCTATCATGATGTGATCTATCTATAGATACATAGATATAGATATAGATAAAGATATAGATATAGATATAGATATAGATATACCTTCCTGATGATTTTGACATGTACCCAGATTCAAAAAGTATTACTGTAGAATAAGCTCTTCCAATTTATTATTATTCTCCAAGTTTGACTCAGTGCTCATATGCATTTTTAAATTATCCTACTAATTTCCACCTAGGTGTTTTGGAATTTTGATTAGTAGTACATTGGTTTGGAGAAAATTGGTGCAATTTTACTGTAGGTCTTCTGATCTTTAATTATGGTATAGCTCTCTAGTTATATGAGACTCTTCTCATTTCTGTCAATAATGTTTCATAATTTTTACAGCAATCTCAAACTTTTTTTAGATTTATTTTTAATTATTTGATTTTCTCATGCCATTATACATGGTATCTTTTAAAATCACCATCTTTTCTTTGCTGTATTTGAGTCTTAAGAATATATCTTCATTCTGGATTTGTTATGTGTACATTTGTGTTGTTTATGAATATTGATGGACTTTATTTCTTCTTTCCAATGTTTGTACTTTTTTCTTTATTCATGAAAGCACAGGCTAATACTTTAGTATACTATCAAATAACAGTGTGGTAAGAAACTTCCTTCTCTCATTCACAATGACAAAGAGAAAGTTTCAGTAATTCACCATTAACTATGTTTGTTTTAACTAAAAGAAGTTTTGTATTTTCTAACGTTTTTTCAAAAACCATGGGTGTATGTTTAATTTTACAGATACTCTTTCTGTTACTTTTATGATATTTTTTTTCTTTTACATTCATTTTTTGAAGTTTAAACATATCTATAGTTGGTGGAGTAAAACAAATTTGGTTATATATCACTGAATTTACTTTGTAAAATTTTAAAAGGATTTTTGTATCTTTTGAGACATTTTATTGGTTTATAGTTTTTATATCTTGTAATGTATTTCTTGTATAACTTTCATATCAAGATAATTTGAACTTATATAACAAAACACACTTTAGATTACTTATTAGAGCTTAAAAACTGTCTCTATAGAGATCTTATGTATCTTAGACAAGTTCCTAAAATGTACTTACATATACATATGTGTGTCTGTGTGTGTATATACACAACTATATACAATCATACATATATATTCTGTATTCACAAATATCCTATTGCTTCTGTTTTCCTATTGGTGATAACTGAAGAGAAGAAATACAAGTAAATACAATCAGCAGTACTAATGAGTACCTTATTCATCCTAAGTTATTTTATTTCATTGTTTTTTCCTAATAGGTAACATTAGGTACATTGAGAAACATGTCTTTTTTCTTTTTTTTAGAATTATATTATTCATTTAATTTTATTTGTTATAATTAGACCAGAGAGAGACAGAGAGAGAGAAAGGGAAGGTAAGAAAGCAAAGTGCCAGTTCCGGGAGTCTAACCACGGTTGACCAGGTGGGAGTCCAGTGCCTTAACCACTATGCCACCTCCCAGCCTCAACATGTCTCTTTTCTAACATTTTTTATAACTATTTACTGTTGTTTCTTTTTTTTCACTTTTGTAGTACAGGTCAGGACCTCTAGTTGTATGTGAGGCAATTGTGTATATTTACTCTATTCTTACTCATTAAAAAAAAAAAAAAATTAACATTACTTCATTATGTGTAATGCTCTTATGTATTTGCCCTTTCTAAATTAAGAAAATTCCCATCTACACTTTACTTTCTAGATTTATTATGTCATAATAGTTATTGAGCTTTATGTTATTTCATCAAGATAATGTGATTTGCATTATTTAGTCTGTTTAGATGAGTTACCTTTAAAGATATTTTGAACATTAAAAAATTCTTTTGTTAAACAACTATTTCATTTAACTTTATTTATTTATTTATTTTATTTTGACTAGAGAGGGACAAAGTGAGAAAGAGAAAGTGAGAGAGAGAGAAGGAAAGCGAGAAAGTAAGCCACTAGGTCCAGGATTTTAATCGTGGTCGGCCATGTGGGAGTTCAGTGACCTTAACCACCACACCACCTGCCAACCCCTAAAAAATCTTTTATATTATATATACATTTTAAAGACATAATGCAAACATTTGATATTAAATGTAAGATATTAGTATATAATCATAATTACAGTAAGACAATAGACTTATCTGTTTTAGATTTATGGTAACTATTAGGTCATTGGGAAAGTCATGACATATTTTCCTATGTTTTTCTATGCAAAAATGTGTCATGATTTCCCAATGACATAATAACTTGTTCTGACCATGGTGGCATAGATAGTAGGGATATTGCTGCAAAGTTCTGGAGTCTTATGGAAGGGCTCTGGGTTCACGTCCTGGTCTACCTGAACACGATGCATGCACCCATAGACACACATGTAATCTTGGCTGACTGCAGAGCTCAGGGGAGGATTATGATGTGAAGTCCCTGTTGAGAGTGAATGTTTCTTCTCTTATGAAGGAAATAAATAACTGCATTTAAAAAACAATGACAAAAAAGATAACTTGAGCTTTCTTTTTTTTTTTTGGAGAGGTTTTTTGCTAGAGGGCGCATGCGCTCGCCAGACAGAGAGAGACAGAGAGATAGAAAGCGAGAAATCACCCCCCAGGGGGGATGGGCACGCCGCAATTCCTTCTCCTCCATTCTCCTCTCGGGATCTTGGGCACACACGCACACGTGCCAGGCGTGAGTTTAAGCCAGGGCTCGAACCGCAGTCAACTACATGGGAGTCCAGTGACATAGCCATTGCGCTAACTGCTGGTTCCCAATAGCATCGTTTTTTTGATGATTTTTCATTAGGGACTATTTTGTAAAATAATAATATTAATCAGTCTTTATTTTGTATTTGGTATTGGTCATTTTCTGGGCATTTCTTTCCACGATTTTGGTCTTTTTAAGTGCAAGGAAATATATTGTTCATCCTCTTTCTGCTGTTTGTATCAGTGGAGGATGGAGCCAAATTTCTCCCATTCTGTACTATCGACTTCATGACAGGTGATTTTGGTAGAAGGGAGAGTTGAGGGAAATTGAAAAAGGCTGATGTCAAGTGATATGAGCTACTGGGGCGTTTGATTGAATACTACCGACTGACAACCACACTGATAACAAGAAGTGTGTTATTCTCCATAGCATATTGTTCAAACACTTGTGACTTTGGGAAGGTAAGCTCTATCTTCATATCATCCTAATGATATGAAGCATGGAACTGTGGGTAATATACTCAGAGAGATGGTTTTATGGCCAACTTAAAACATCCACATTTGTTTTGTCCTCTGTTAAGAAAAATAGGCTTGATTATAACCCTGAGGGTTGAGGTAAAGATTAAATGAGCTATCATAAATCATGTAGCAAAATGACTTGGTCTATGGTAATCTTGCAGTTAATCATATCATTATTATTATTATTGTTACTTTAGTGTTGTTTTATTTTAAGGAAAAGTGATCAATTGCTATTGAAAGGTAAAACCTAATTTCAATTTCTCCACTCTTTTACATATCAACATGAATTTGGAGATAAAATAGTAAAAATTAAAACATTAACAATAAAGCCACTATGCAAAACCAAAAGAGAATATTAAAGTAGGGACTTTCTAAAAAGTAAATTTATAGAATTAATTTATAAACAAGAATGATAAATGTTAATTTACAAATGTTTAATTTCATAAATTTACTAAATAAAAACCTTTCTCTTTGCAAAAATCAAAGCACACATAGGAGTGGAATAAAGAAAAAACTAAAACCTAAGGAAATATTCACAGTGTCTACAGCAGATAGTACATATCCTGAGTGTGTAAGGAATTACTAAGTGACAATAAACAAAAGTGAATTAATATGAAATTTAAAAAGGGGCAAAAGGTGTAAAATGCAGTCCCTATGCCATCATAGCATAAAAAGATTTTCAAATTTACCAAAAAAGTATAAGTAAGAAATTATTTATTTTTAAGTCATAGATATTAAAAGCTTTACAAAATCCAGTGTAGGCACAGACGTGCAGAAATGAGAGGCGCAGATAGTGTTGTGTAAACTGCTACAGGTGTTCTAGGTAGCAACAGAGTAATGTGCATCAATCTGTGAATAAACCCTAGAACTTAACTTTAAAATATAGTTACAAAATATAAAAATAATGATGACACAAGAAAATTCATAGAACCATGTTTAATAGCATGGGATAGCTTGCATATTTTCCAATGAAACTTTATCAGACATCATTTCAAAGGGTTAGAATTAAAGTTGGGGGGAAAAGCAAACTCTTCTCTTGAAGCTTATAATCCAGTGTATGAGACAAATGGCAAACAAATTAAAGATTTAAAATGTATGCAATTGTCAAAAAGAGCTAAGTAGACAGTAAGGCAAAACAAAGGGGAGTGGAAGATAGGGTGACCCTGGTAGATTATCTCGGAGATAAAATTTGAGCAGGAACTTGAATAAAGTGAGAACTGAATATCACACCCCTTGGAAGAAAAATATTCCTGCCAGAGACAGGGCAAGAACAAATTTTTTAAGAGCGTGCTTCATCTGGGTAAGAAACAGGGAGGAGGGCAGAGAGCTGAAGCAGAGATTGAGGGCAGGGGCAATGAGCATGAGACTAGAAATAGAATAGGCCCAGATATCTCAGGCCAGAGAAATACTTCAGGTGGAGCCCAGTGTGGCTGGGAAAATGGGCAGGACCTGTGAGATAAGATGGTCAGGGAAGGCCATTCTGAACTGATTTTGAAGTGGAGACCTGAATACTGAGAAAAGATCTGAGAGATGAGTGATCCGGAGTGAACAGGTAGTGCTAGCAGGTAGAGATGCAAAGAAGCTTTGTTTGAGGAAAAAGAAAAAAAATATCCTTATACCTGGAGCATTCGTAAAGCAGAGAGGAAGCTTTACGTATGAAAAGAGGTTTAAGAGATGAGCAAGATCATTTTAAGGAGTTTGGATTTTTAAAGAAATGGCAATGACCAGTTTGAGCAGGAAATTGACAGGACCTAACTGGAATTTTAGGAGAACTGGCAGTTTTGGAGAGAGGAGGCAAGAGGGGGTGTCCAAGGAGAATAAAAAGACCAAGTAGAAGATCACACGGTCTTCCAGAAGAGAGATGATGATGCTTTATGTAAAGAGAAATAAGCAGTTCAGGACATGTTTTGGAGGCAGACGTGACCAGACTTGTCAATGGATTTCATACGGGTATGAGGGAGTGAGAGGGCTAAAGGATGAGTTCAAGAATTTGGACCTCCGCCACATGGTAAATGTTTGTCTTTTTGACAGAATCGGGAAAACCAGAGGAAGATGACGTTTGATGAGAAAAGTAGTCTGTTTCGGACATGTTACATACAAGTATCTATTATGCATCTTAGTGGGGGAATTTCTAGTAGACAATTAAAAAACTAGTTAGGGTCCGAGAAGGAGTTCATGGCTGGGATGCCCCACCTATGACCTAATTGATCAGGACATTATTTAATCATAAACTGCATTAATTTTTTAAAAAGAGGATGTATTTTTAAAATATGTATTTCTCTATTGATATTTATATTAATTCTAAAGCACAGCAATAATAAAAAAATTTAAAAAAACAAAGCAAAGATAAAATTAATATTTTAAGTAATACATTTATTAATACTATAAACCCATTTTTCTCTCACAAAAGTTAACTTTATTATAGCACATAATTCTTATAATATTTTTAGCAAAAGCAATATTACTGAATTTTATTAAAATTTTAGATGTTTCCATAATTGAATACTTCAACACTTTTGAAAATATTGATTAAACACCATGTAATACAGTGATTAAAAGGCTTCTAATTTAATTCATTCCAATACTTGTTTTTGAATGACAGCTATTAAAAATATCTCACAAAATTTCAATATGTATTATATCTAATTTACTCAGCAGGTATATCATTACTATCTGTGGCCACCATCTAGATGTGAAATCATCTTCTTAATAAACCCGATCCAGGCAGTTTGGTTAGATAGCAATTGTATGAAGCTCACGACAAGATTGTACTCGTAGAAGTGTCACTGCCATTTCCTTCTTGATAGGCTCTGCAATCTTTATTTCTCCAGTATCTTTGTAGGCATCTTGTAAAGTTATTTCCTACTTGGTGACAGCTAGTATGGTTAAAATTAGATTATTGCAATTCTTAAATTAACTTATCTGACACATAAACTCCATTATATTGAAGTATATTGAAAAGTTAATGAATGGATTAGGGTAATTCTTTTAACTCTCATATGTTGAAATTGGCAGTCTGTCTCATATATTGTATACTATGCCTGTCATGTGACTATCTGATGTAAGAATAAATGAGTTTTTAATATTAAATGGTAGTAAGTTTAAAATTAAATGTTAGTAAATCTTTATGTTAAAGTTAGTATCATTTAATTTTCTTATTTTTTTAATATGTGAATCAATATGCATTAAAGTTCTAATACTTTCGTCTCTTAACTTACCTCTTGTGATATTCTGTAGAAAATGTAGCTCATCTTGGGGACTCTGCTGGGAAATATCATAATTACCATCATAAATCCCTTCCAGATTAAAGTTCTGCATAATTATGATCTAGATTATAGATAAATTAACCTGCACTATCATGTCATTTTTAATTCTTTGGAAGAATATTTTATAACCAACAAATAGAATTTTTAAAATGATATTCATCTATTTCGTTTTTCTCCTTTGAGCGTGTGGGGTTACATTTGCCAGTCTTTGTGGTCATATTCATATAAGTTGCACTGGTGAATGTAATGAGAGCAGACATAATGATTTGGGTGCAGATGCTCTTAGAACCAGTTCATAGTTTATCATATTCCACTCTGGTAAGACTATGTCAGAATGGGATGTTCAACAGCCTGGATTGCTAAACAACTACAATTAGCATAGTCTATATAATCTTAATTAAATTGAACAATTCATCATATTTATAAAGCTATTTAATACTTGAAGGTCTCTCAAGAGATTATTATTATTTCCATTTTTCAGAGTCACCTATTTGCTGTGTTGTCTATCTCTGCTCTAACAATAAAACTTAGAGTAAGTTTTATTCTTGTTCTGCCTTCCTGAGCAGTTTATGTGAGAAACCCTATAGTAAATGCTATCATTATAGAACCAGCAATGTCTTTAAGATATTTTATGTAAATTTATTGATGGCAATTTGACTATACAAATTTGCTTGCTGAAGTAAACATGAATAAAAAATAACTAACAGTAGCTAATGTTTTTCTTGTCTTTTAATAACTTATTACTAATATCAATTTAACAAATATGACACTATGTGAACATGTCTTTTACAGATTTGATATGAGATATGAGAGTTCATATGGCAAAAATTTAGCCTATTTTAATGTCCATATAATTATTTATGGCTACTTGATTTTAATTGTTTTTATGATTTAATTTGATCAGCTAGGAACATAATAATAAAATCAGGGCAAATTTGGAAATTATAGTGTTGTATTCTACTTTCATATCTCATAGATTTATTTATTATTTTTTTAGAGAGGTATTGCTATAGGGCATGTGCGCTTGCCAGAAAGACAGAGAGAAACAGAGAGGCAGAAAGCGAGAAATCACCCCCCAGGGGGGATGGCCATGCTGCAATTCCTTCTCCTCCATTCTCCTCTCAGAATCTTGGGCATGCATGCACACATGCCCGGCGTGAGTTTAAGCCACTGGGTCCAGGACTTGAACCACAGACAACTACATGGGAGTCCAGCAACATAGCCATTGCACTAACTGCTGGTCCCATCATAGGTTTTGAATACTCAGACAAAACAAAAACATGTTTCACATTTTAATACATATTTGACACATTGATATTAGATTATAAAGACTCGAGGAGAATCAAATAATATAATGAAATATGACCTATTATATATTAAAAAAATAACTTCAACTACATAAAAACAGAGTATCAAGGGTCAACCTTTTAGTACAGTGGTCAAGACTCTGCAAAGAGAATCATATCCCATGTGGCTAACCACAATTTGAATTCTGGCCTGGACAATTTGAAAACACCCGGAGTCCAGCAACATAGCCATTGCACTAACTGCTGGTCCCATCATAGGTTTTGAATACTCAGACAAAACAAAAACATGTTTCACATTTTAATACATATTTGACACATTGATATTAGATTATAAAGACTCGAGGAGAATCAAATAATATAATGAAATATGACCTATTATATATTAAAAAAATAACTTCAACTACATAAAAACAGAGTATCAAGGGTCAACCTTTTAGTACAGTGGTCAAGACTCTGCAAAGAGAATCATATCCCATGTGGCTAACCACAATTTGAATTCTGGCCTGGACAATTTGAAAACACCCTGGCTGCATGGTCATGCATGCCCCAAATTCTGATGCAATGGAGAAATGGAGTTAAAGGGATTGTGATATGACCACACTCCACTAGGGTCTGCTTTCTCTCTCTTCTCTTTCTTTCTAACTCTCTCTCATGGGTGCATGTGCCCTCTGGCCCTTAAAAATATATATTTATTAAAGAAAAGCATTAAATTTCTAAAGTAGAGGGGTAGGATGGTTATGTTGCTGGACTCCCACATGGGCAACCTTGGTTCAAGTGTTGGACCTGGTGGATTGCTTACTCACTTTCCTCTCTCTCTCTCTCCTCTCTCTTTGTCTCTCTTGTGATCATATATGCCCTGCAACAAATTTAAAAAATAATAATATTTTAAATGAAAGTTTTTAAGGTGGAAATTTTCTACATATTTCCAGATTCTGTTGCGTTTCATAGGTATGACACTGCCTTTGAGATTCAAGATGATCTGTACTCACACATGTTGAAATCCAAAACTTTTTCTATCTAAGCTTTTAAAATAGGCAAAACTGGTGGTATCCTGCAACCAAAAATTGACAAGGATTCATTAAATAAATATGCTTGCTCTATTGCGTCAATGATGTGTGGTTGGATACTAAAATGACTGGATGGAATTAGGTAATCTTAAATGCCCAGTTTCAGTTAAAAATATTCTGGAAATGTATTGAGTCAATAATATGCAAAATTTTTATTTTGAGTCACATCCAAGTGCATATACCCTATACAGGATAATGTTTAAAAAAAGGAAAAGAAAAAGAGATAATATTGTTTTAACTGATGTTTGATTTTCTTTGCTTTTATAACTTTGGAAACATTTATTTTGTGCTGGATAAGACTTGACACTGGCCACTAGAATGCCTTCAGGCCATACACTACAGGCCAAGAAGAAATTATCTTTTTTTGTATAATTAGAAATTACATTTTTGAAAATAAGAGTAAAAACATTTGAAGTTTAAGAATATAAATTTGAAGCTTACAAGTTTAATGCATTTGTGTAAGTGTGTTTAGAGGAGAATACTTTTCTCCCCTTAAATTTTGTTTAAGCAGATCTTATTTTAGAAAAAAGAGCCCTAAAACAGGTGAATTAAAAATAAGCAAAGAAACTTAGATGAAAGTAATTTCAATTGTATCATTTTGAAAAACTGCAGAGGAAAATAACTGCCAGATTTATTTTAAAAATTGCTTACTTATATAGAGATGTACTCAAAAGTGGGCATTACCATATAATGTAGCATATTATCTACATCTGTAGAGTGTTCATACTTAAATATTTCTTTTTTTTTTTTTTAGAAGTTTTTGCTATAGGGCACGTGTGCTCACCAGAAAGACAGAGAGGCAAAAAGCGAGTAATCACCCCTCAGGGGGGATGGCCACACCACAATCCCTTCCCATCTATTCTCCTCTCAGGCTCTTGGGCACTCATACACACGCGCCCGGCATGAGTTTACATGACCCAGTCCAGTACTCGAACTATGGTCAACTGCATAGGAGTCCTGTGACATAGCCATTACGCTAACTGCTGGTCCCATTATTTCTAACTTTATTGTTAAATATAAACCTTGACTATGGACTAAGTCACAGAATGGAGTACTGACAAATAATTTTTCATATGATTATATAAATATAGATTATTCATATGTTCCCTTCATTTTATAAGTATAAAGAAATAATGAGTAAAAATACTGAGTAAAAGTATATTTTTGAACTATATGCTAGTTATCCAAATGTTGTGAAATGGAACTGTTGCTCAGGAATGTTAATTACCTAAATTCATTTTAATAGGTTCAAGTTATTGATCAATTATTTGACATCAGACAACATTTACTAAAGGACAATTGCCTTAACAGCAGCAATTCATGTTTTTGTCTATCATGATGTTGGTAGATTTTGTGAGGTACTGCTAGATGACTAGTGATGCAGCATTGAAATGGGAGAGAAACTTCAAGTTAGTGTATAATAGAAAATCAGAAAATGTGTGCTTAGAAATATCTGTCTTTGACAGGATGTTTAACCTCTTGAATTTAAGAACTCCACATTTTAATTATGGCATCTAATTTGTTTTCCAATAAACATTCAGAATCATTGCACCTTTCAAAGTCAAGATTTTAATAAGAGTTGTGATATGAGGGTTTTGTTTGTTTGTTTTTTGTTTTGTTTTGTTTTTGACATGGGTGTGTGTGCTTGCAAAAGAGAGACAGAAAGAGGGAAAGGGAGAGATCACCCCTCCATGGGCAATGGTATACTGCAATTCCTTCTCCTATCTTCTCTTCCTGGAATTTTGGGCATGCACTCACTTGTGCCTGGTGTGATTTTCAAGCTGCCACATTCAGGACTCAAACCTCAGTTGACCATGTGGGTGTCCAGTACCTTAACAATCACACCACCTGCTGGCCCAACATGAAATGTATTTAAATGAAACATACCTTTCCACACAAGATAACACTTTATGTGTGCAAATTACTTTTACAATACTGGACAATCATTCGTGGTTAAAGATAAGTCATTTATTAGAATAAGTATTTTATGGCAGTTTTCTACTAGTCTATGTCATTAGATTAGATTGATAATTTTGTAATACTTACAAGGAATAATTAGAACAAAAGAGTTTTCCCTAGGTTAAAAAGGTTTATTTTTAGTGATTCAACATTTGTGTAAATTAAGAAAAAACCACCTGTCCCAAAAATGATGTGTGAATTCTAACCACAGATCAAAGTAATGATTTTGTTTACTTCACTATCCGCATCATGAAAAGCTTCAAACATTCAAAACAGTTTTTTCCAGAACTCCTGAAATCAAATCACGAATGTCGAAGAAACGGTTCATTAGCAGAGACCACTCTGACTTAAAATTAGTAGCATAGTTGTCCTATCTTTCCTGTTCAAATACAGCATTTGTATTTATCCCTGTAGTTTTCAAATCAGCCACTGTTTCACCTGCCCAGATCCTTCATCAATCTTGACAACAATGGAAATTTGAACTAGTTTTAGAGCAGATACAGAGTTTATCTGCCTTCTTTTTATTTGTATTTTTTTCTTTTGAGATTTTTCTATTGGGTGCGAGTGCTCGCCAGAAAGACAGAAAGTGAGAATCATCTCCCAGGGGGATGGCCATGCTGCAGTCCCTTTTCCTTCAATCTCCTTTGGGGATTTTGGTATGCAAGCACATGTGCCCAGAATGAGTTTTAAGCCACTGAGTCTGAGACTCAAACTGCAGTTGACTACATGGGAGTCCAGCAACGTAACCATTATACCATCTGCTAGTCCCCCATCCATCCTCCTTTAACTTTAGATCAGAAGTCTAAAATGAGATGGGGTTAATTTATATATACTCTTTGACAGAACTTTTCTTTCAGCATCCTTTATGTACTCAAACTTATCTGGTAAAGGGAAGTATGTAAAATGTGTTCTATCCCTCCCCTTGATCAATGAG
Organism: Tupaia belangeri chinensis; assembly: GCF_000334495.1. Lineage (NCBI taxonomy): Eukaryota > Metazoa > Chordata > Mammalia > Scandentia > Tupaiidae > Tupaia > Tupaia belangeri. The sequence goes on along the minus strand of NW_006159583.1, from coordinate 533,366 downwards.
TTTTTCATTCAAAGAAAAGCAAAATAATCAAGAGATTAACAATAGAGAAAGCACCTACAAAAATAAAAAGTCAGGTCAAGTATACATGCATTGCATGCTTTGAAAATTCAAGAGTATGAGGTGGCTGTCACCATAGTGATTAGACTAGACCTGGTGGAGGCATCAGGGCATGCATGGGCGCCAGGCAGTGGCAGGCTCTGGATCTGGGAGTTAATAAGGTGCCAGGGGGAAGGTTAAAGGGCTCATCTCCTTTAGGTTGGTGTTGGGAAAATAAGGAGCAATTTTACTGGCCCAGGAAGGACAGATGGTACATGTTGGAAGACCAGTCAGATACTTGGGTTTGGGATCCCACTCAGCAGCTCCACCTCCGGAGAGGCCACTACCTCACAGTGAGCTGAAGACATACTCTTACCTCCCTTGGCCTCTGCAGGCTTAACCCAGCCAAAACCAACCACAGAAGCTAACTCATCCTCCTTCTCTAAAAGCCCTAGAATCCCTTCTCTTACCCCCTACACTCTGCCCCCACATTATTTGCCTATTTTTTAAAAAGTAATTTTCTGTGTTTCAATAAATCTCTTTTTTAGAATAAGACTAAATTCTACACCATCTAAACAAATCTCAAGAATTTCTGTGATAGAGACCAATCCAAGACACATGCAAGTGTTCCATTCTCCATCACTAATAAAGAGAAGAATAAAATAAAATAATTATTTTTCTCAATGATACTTAGGGGATCCATGAATACATAAATGTCCAAGAATATCTACTCTGCTAACAGTCTTTGATTGGAATAAGAAAGATCTATGCTGGCCCTAACGCTCAAAGAAGTCAAGACTTCATCTTGCAGTCAGACAAGACATAAAAATTACAAAAACATTCGAAAACATGCTCTACAGTAATGTATGCCGCACGGAGAAGATAATACCTCCTGGAGTGATTTTGTTTCTGTTAACTCTTAGTAGACTACCTGAATTTTCACATAATTTACCTAAGGAACTTATTCTTTTCAGTATAGAAATAATTTTATTTTGAAAAACACTTTTTTCTAAGTTAACACCATATAACTTACTGCAATACATCCTTTAAAGCATAAATGAGTATATTAATCTACTAAAGATAAAAGTAAGAATGGAAATTTAAATTTCTATTAAGAATGTTCTTTTCTGGGACCCGTAGATGGTATAATGGTTATGTCACTGGACTTCCATGTAGTCGAGCGCAGTTGGAGTCCCAGACCTGGTGACTTAAAACTCACGCTGGGCGAGTATCTGTGCATGCCCAAGATCCCAAGAGGAGAATGAAGAAGGTATTGCAGCATGGCCATACCCCCGGGGGTGATTTTTCACTTTTTATGTCTCTTGTGTTTCCAGCCAGTCCATACGCCCCACAGTAAAAAAAGAAAAAAAAAAAAGTTCTTTTCTTATAAGGAACATCCACAGTTCAGGCCTACCTACAGTGTCCCATGGTGGCACACAGATAGCACATGGGAGGCCCAGGTGCATTTCTCCAGGTCAACCTTAAGGTGCCAGATGTGGTTGTGCTTGCCACTAATCCTAGCTAATAGGGAGCTAGGGCAGGAGGACCAGGACTTGGTGAGATCACTCCAAAAATATTTACCTCAGTTGCCTTTACTCTCACTCTCTCTGTCTTCCTTTCTCTTTATTTAAATCACACACACACACACACACACACACACACACACACACACATATACACACATACACACACACACTTGACAAGGCAAATTAACTACTGATCGACAACATTCATCAAATCAGTGACCAGTAGCACTGTACATGTTTTATACTTAGTCTTAGTGCTAGTTGCTTTTCTAATTGAGATCCCTTTGAAAAACATAGCAGAATTATTCAGTGATGCATTGTGTTTAAAAAAAAAATTACAAATTCCCTGCTCAACAGAGTTCAGCTGCTTCTGTTCATTTAAGTAACCTATTAATAAATATTAAGTTCTTCCTGTTCATTAAGAGTACCTAGAGGAGCAGGCAGGTCGTATGGTGGTTAAGTCACTGAACTCCCACATGGCCAAACGTAGTTTGAGTCCTGGACCAGGAGGTTTGTTTTCTCACTTTTTCTCTTTCTCTATCTACCTATCTCTATCTCTTTCTGTTAAAATAAAATAATAATAATAACCAATAAAATGAAATAATTTTTTTTAAAAAGAGCAACGAGAAAACAAATCATGCCAAACTTTTTTCTTTTTGGAAAAAAATTACTTTTGAAGCAAAATGACCACCATTAGTTTGTTCATTTCCCATTACTAGCGGTTTTTCTTTTTCTTTTTTTTTGAGGGGAAGGTGGATACTTATAGCCTCTGAAGGAAGCCTGTGGGTATCTCCCCTGAAAAATTTGCCGGAAACTACAATGAAAGAAAATTTTAGATCAAAACTATTCTAAGTGTAATATATATATATATATATGTCAGTTTGATCTAATTCCAGGTATCTTTTGGAACTCTCTGATGGATGAAAGTTCATTGCATGAAAGTTCATTGGAGACTCAAACAACAAGGTTCCAGTATCAGGATTTGGTTACCTTTAGAGTCAGATAATCAAACTGCTTGAACCAGCTGCTGAACTACTATAGAGCTTAGGCCTACTGCTGTATAGTTACCTCCATTTGCAAGAACAAGAATACCTATGCCATTTTAGGAACTAATCACATTTTTTTTTTTTTGGAGAGATTTTCACTGTAGGGCGCGTGCGCTCGCCAGACAGACAGAGAGAGAGACATAGAGACAGAAAGCGAGAGATCACCCCCCAGGGGGGATGGTCACGCCGCAATCCCTTCTCCTCCATTCTCCTCTCGGGATCTTGGGCACACACGCACACGCGCCCAGCGTGAGATTTAAGCCACCGAGTCCGGGATGCGAACTGTGGTCAACTACGTGGGAGTCCAGCGACATAGCCATTACGCTAACTGCTGGTTCCCAGGAACTAATCACATTTTGACCACCAATCATTTCACTCATTAACGTTTCACTAACTAACAAAACCCTGGTGCTCACTTTAAGACTGTGGACTTCTGGGACCAGCAGTTGGCATAATGGCTAAGTTGCTGGACTCCCATGTAGTCAACTGTGGTTCGAGTCCTGGACCCAGTGGCTTAAACTCATGCTGGGCGCATGTGCGTGCATGCCCAAGATCCCTAGAGGAGAGTGGAGGAGAAGGGATTGTGGCGTGGCCATACCCCTGATGGGTGATTTCTTGCTCTCTGTCTATCTGTCTCTCTGTCTTTCTGGTGAGTGCACGTGCCCGAGAGCAAAAAAAAAAAAAAAAAAAAAAGGCTGGGGACTTCTGATTAATGTTTTGCATGTTAACCAGCCATGTTGGGTTTATATTTCCAATTAGCATAACTCAAATGTTAACTAACATTCCCTCATATTTTTCCTAGGGTTAAAACTATTGAACACATATGTATGCATCTTTCTACCTAGGCTGAAGTATAGTAGGCTAATTATTTACATTATAAGAATCTTGGGAACCAGCAGTTAGTGTAATGGCTATGTCACTGGACTCCCACATAGTCGACCACGGTTCGCGTCCCGGACCCGGTGGCTTAAAACTCATGTTGGGTGCATGTACGTGCATGCCCAAGATCCCAAGAGGAGAATGGAAGAGAAGGGACTGTGGCGTGACCATCCTCCCTGGGGGGTGATTTCTCGCTTTCTGTCTCTATGTCTCTCTCTGTCTGTCTGTCAAGCGCACGCGCCCTATAGCAAAAATCTCTCCAAAAAAAAAAAAGAATCTTAAACTTTCATCTTCATGCATGTCCCTGATGACCTATTCTCACTCTTAGAGGGATGGGTTGGCCATAGTTACTTTAGTTCTGTTTTGCTTTCCTTCTAGTTCTCCGAAATCTGTAGGATATTCCAAGTTGATATATGTAGTCTCTTGACTTCTCTTTATCTATTTAGTGATGCGTAGCAATGTTTCTAAATCTAATGGAACTTTGTAATCTTCTGGAAACTTTGAAGATATTACATGTTCCTGGGTTCCACCCTGCTTAATGTGTAATTTAAATGTTTCCCAGATGATTTTGGGTAGTCTGTCTGAAAACAGTTGCTTAAAAGGAACTAGATAGGGTTATGTGCTTAACATGACTGCTCTAAGACACAATGTACCAAGAGCTGAGCTCATTGCTTCTTTCCAAAGTTTTTCACTTCAATGAATCTTAGTTCCTCATCAGTCCTTAAGGACCTCAGCATCTCAATCTGGAAGTCAGTTTGGTCTCCTTGTTCTACCTTCTTTTTCACCTGTCTTTGGTGGGCAATTTTGATGTTCACGGCTGTCATTCTATCAAGATTTTCTTGCATGACCTGATCACCCTGCAAAACATCTCATTGTCCAAAGTGTCTCTTACTACTCTTTAAACAGCTCTTAAGAACTCTTTATTAGAACAGTAACACTGTATTGCCTATGCAGATCCATTCTCCTTGAGTTCTCTCCCATCACTGACTTTTTATTTTGTAATCAGATCATCTTGGAAAGACATTGGATGCCAGATAATCCTTTAACACATCTTAATTTGTTCATATCTGAAAAGTGAATTTTTTTTTACTGTCTGGAATGCCTTTTCCATCAATATTAATATCCTGCTATCCAGATTGACCCCATTTGGCTATAATCACATATCAACTACTACATATGTAAGAGATTATACTTAGACTTGTTTGTTGCTGGCTTCATTAGCATGGAGGACAATCAAGGAGACACACAGAAGCTCAAATTACCTAAGCTCTGAAGCAGCCTACCAATTGCAAACCTTCAGCTCTCATTGAAGTTTTCCTTTACCTCTTAATAGAACTATACCATTCAGTGCTGTAGCCACTAGCCTAATGAGGCTATTTAATTATTAATTAATTAAAAGTAAATAAATTGGGAACTAGCAGTTAGCGTAATGGCTATGTCGCTGGACTCCCATGTAGTTGACCGCGGTTCGTGTCCCGGACCCGGTGGCTTAAAACTCACGCCGGGTGCGTGTGCGTGCGTGCCCAAGATCCCGAGAGGAGAATGGAGGAGAAGGGATTGCGGCGTGACCATCCCCCCTGGGGGGTGATTTCTCGCTTTCTGTCTCTATGTCTCTCTCTGTCTGTCTGGCGAGCGCACGCACCCTACAGTGAAAATCTCTCCACAAAGAAAAAGTAAATTTAAAACCTGAGTTCTATAGTTTCGCTAGTTACCTTAAAGCTCATGAACTTTCAAGTGCTCATGAACCCTATGATGTCATTAACTGCAATGTTGGGCAGCTTAGATGGAAATATTTCCACCATTGCAGAAAGTTCGATTGGGCAGTACTGCTTTGGGGACCCTCTAGGACTGCCAATGTGGAAATAGGCTCATGTCTTCTCCAATATCAATAAAACCCAGTACCTCTATATTTGCTGTCATAATTCTTATAATGGCTTATTGCAGTTTGGGGGTTATAGATTTTTCTTAGACTTCTACTACTTCACCTTATCTGCATGTGCTTCTATATTTGATCTAGGCCTTTTCAGTCTGTCATTAATATGAAAGGTTGCACGTGTACCCATTTGGATTTATTTATTTAAATTAAGCTTTGAGATCATTGTAGAGTTCCATGTTGTTGTAAACAATACAGAGAGATCCCATGTATTCTTCACCCAATTTCCCTCAATGATCACATTTTACAAAACTGCAGTACAGTATCATAACCAGGATATTGACACGGATACAAAGTACAGAGCATTCTTATCTTCACTCATGCTGCCCTTTTAGAGCTGCACCCACTTCCTTCCCACTTCCTCCACCCTCTCCTTAACCCCTTCAGCCTTCCATCTGTGCAGCATTGTTATAACTTTGTCATCTCAAAATCATTATATAAAGAGATAATAATTTAGTATTTAATCTTTCAGGATTGGCTTCCCTCCCCCCACTCCCTGCCCAGGTAGCATAGTTCTCTGGCAATCCCAGAAATCTGGGATGATCAATAATTTGTTCTTTTTTATTGCTGAGTAATATTCCATTCAACAGTAGAGAGATATCACAGTTTAACTATCCACATGTTGGAGAACATCTGATGTGCTTCCAGTTTGGGGCTATTATGAATAAAGCTGATATAAACATTTGTATACAAGCTTTTATGTGAAAATTAGTTTTCGTTTCTCTCAGATTAATATATATGAGTGAAAATGCTGGTTACCTCATAGCTACATGTTATTTTTCCTTTAAGAAATACCCAAAGTAGGGACCAGCAGATGGCAAAATGGTTACATTGCCGAATTCCCACCCCAGTTTAAATTCCGAACCCAGCAATTTAAAAAACGCATGCTGGGCACATGTGCATGCATGCCCAAAATCCTGAGAGGAGAATGGAGGAGAAGGATTGTGACATAGTGTTCCTCCCTGGGGGGTGATTTCACCTTCTTGTCTCTCTCTGTCTCTCTGGTGAGCTCACACACCCAACAGCAAAAATCTTTCTAGAAAAAAAGAAAACAGCAATAACCCTTTGCTCAGTGGCTTTTTTATTTTGTGTTCTCACCAGCGAATGTACAAGTAATCTAGTTTCTCTGCACTCTCACCTGCATTTGGTGTTGTCACTAATCTTTATTTCAGCCATTTCTATAGGCATGTAGTGATATTCTGTTGTGGTTGAAATTTACTTTTCACTCATGGCTAACAATATATCCATTTGCCAAATGTATATCACTGGTGAAATGTCTGTTCATGCCTCTTGCTCATTTTCAACTTAGAACTTTTTACTGTTTGATGTGAGAGTTATTTACATGTTCTAAATATATGTACTCAGACTAATATTCTGTTTGCCAGTATTCTCACCCTAATTGTACCTTTTCATTCTTTTCAGATTGGCTTCACAGAGCAATGTTTTAGTTTGGAAGTCTAGTTTCTCAGGTTTTCCTTTTAGGGATCATGCTTTTGTTACTGAGTCTAAGAGCTCTGCCTACCTCTAGGTCTATATGATTGTCTATCAATTTCCCCAAAAGATCTTTAATTTTACATTGAAATTCATGATACATTTTCAGTCATTTACAAATGTATGTAGGCAATATAAGGTTTAGTACTAGGATAATTACTTTAATTATTTTACGTTCTTTATATCCAATTTTGCCAACACTTTACTTGTTAGGTTTAAAAGATTATCCTTCCTCCATTGAAGTGCTTTTCCAACTTTATCAAAAGTCACATGAATCTATGTCTATGAGGTTGTTTCTCTATCCTACATTTCATTTCATTGATATATATACATATATCAGTACAATACAATATTTGGTTTTTAAATTTTGAATTAATTATAAATGGGTATGTAATTGTATCAAATATTTTTTCTATATCAATAGGTATGATCACATGCTTTTCCTACTTTAACCTGGCAGACAGCAGTTAAGACCTATTAAGACATTGATTGTTTTGTAAATACTGTACCAGTCTTGTGTCTGGTATAATATGCTGTGGTACATGTTTACAGATTAATCACACTTAGTCATGGTGAGTAATTCTTTTTATATATTGCTGGATTCTACTTGCCAATATTTTGTGAGGAACTTTTGTCTGTGTTAGTGAAGAATATGTTTCCAATAGCTTTCTTTTTTGTGTTGTTTAATTTTGGTATGATAGTAGTAATAATAGCCTTATAAACTAAATTGTTGAGTAGTCTCTCTTCTATTTTCTGGAAAAGATAATGTAGAAATAGTGATAATACGTCCTTAGAAATAGTACAGAATTTACCAGTAAAACAGTCAGGGCTTAGAGAATCCGTTAAGAGGAAGTTTATAAGTTCTATTTCCTTAGTATAGTTGACCCATAAACAATACGAGTTTAGACTGCAGGAGTCCACTTCTTACATGTGGATTTTTTTCCAATAAATATATTAGAAAATTCAGTACAGTTCTGGAAATGCAGTTCCACATCCTTATGATTTTTTAAATAACATTTTCTTTTCTCTAGCTTACTTTTTTCTGAGGATACAAAAGATAATACATAAAACATCTAAAAGTTGTGCTTACATTATTGGGAAGGTTTCCAGTTAACAGTTGGATTTTAGTGGTTCAATTTTGGGGAGTCAAAAGGTATACATTGTCCATTCACTGCAGTGCCCACTGGTAGATGCTGTTACTTCAAAGGCTGAGGCCAGGTAGGGGCCCTGGTTTGACTCCCAGCCCTCCCTGAAAGCCAGGCACATTGATGTATGCCTGTAGTTCTGTTACTCAGACAGCCAAGGTTGGGATATCATGACATAGCACGACTAAAATCATTAAAAGTTATACATGGATTTTACAGTTTTATAATAGTTCACCTATGCTGTAAGCAAACATATTCCAATTGTATGACAGCTTTATTTGTTAGATAGGACAACTCATGACAGTCATCTGCAAGTATTTTAAGGTTTCTATGTAGAAGAGTTAAAATTGTTTCTGTAGAATTCAAAGGGCTCGAAAATAGTTTTAATGTAAGTAGATACATGAACAGATTACAATTAATAAAATGGGGAGATTTTTCACAATAAGAATTGCTGAAGAAAAAAGCAAGTTATCATTTTTTAAGAAGAATTATTTTATTTAACTTTTTGATTTATTGATTTATTTTAATTTGACCAGAGAGGGAGGGAGGGACAGAAAGAGAAAGAGAGAGAGAGAGAGAGAAAGAAAGCAAGAAAGCAAATTGCCAGGTCTGGGTCTTGAATTGCAGTTGGCCATGTGGGAGACCTTAACCACCACACCACCTAGAGGCCCCATAGAAAGCAAGTTATCTTAAAATTAATGAAATTCTATCAGTAAAAGGGTTTTATATAATTTGCACAACCACTCAGTAGAGACAGTGTATGGGGAACTTCCAATAGTTCATGAAAAAATGAAGTTAAAATTTGAGTGGATGTTGGTTTAAAAAAATTGGAAATCTATATATATTTTTTTCATAATATTTATTTTTATAAACTTTGTGAAGTCCCCTTATATACAGACTCAACCATTGTAACATATAAGTAGGATAAGTTAGCATTTAACCTCTTGTCTAGCATGGAGAATCATTAGAATTATGGCTAATTTGCTTGCCAAGTGAATTAAATTTAAACTCCTTCTAGGACCAGCAGACGGTATAATGGCTATGTCGCTGGACTTCCATGTAATTGACCACAGTTTGAGTCCTGGACCTGGTGACTTGAACTCACGCTGGGCACATATGCATGTATGTCCAAGACCCCGAGAGAATGGAGAAGAGGGAATTGTGGTGTCGCCATCCCTCTGGGGGATAATTTCTAACTCTCTGTCTCTCTGTCTCTCTCTGTCTCTCTGGTGAGCGCACATGCCCTATAGCAAAAACCTATCAGAAAAAGTTTTTAAAAACTCCTTCTACGAATGCCAATGGGCTGTATAAAGTCGCTACTGTCCTTAAGTTAGGTGTTTTGTGTCTCAATTCAGACGGCTGCCAAGAATAAATAAATGATGGATTGAGAGAATCTGTATTCCTCTGCCAGGCCTCTTTTGACTAAGTCATTAGAACATTAGCCCAACTCAAGGATTAAAATCTTAATAAATATCAGATAAGGTGACAGGAAAGCATGATAAGCTGTAGTGCAGGACAGGGCTGGGAATAATTCCTATCTGGCATGCTATCTTTAATTGATTGGTAGTTACTTGGAAATTTATCTTGTGGATTATTAGGCCACATCTGGATTTGACTGGAAATATGGATAGTTAGTGAGGGAAGGACAAATGGTGGAATAGGCCGTAGATATTTGCCACTTCTCATACGGAGACTATGTGACATGCTCTTTTTGTTGAATTCACAGAATTCATCCCTGGGATTTAACCTGTTAGTGGCTTTAGACCTTAACCATATAGACCCAGCGACTTGAGCATTCAGGGTCCATTAGGCTCAAGCATGGCCTCCTACAATGTGGAAGAGTGTAATGTAGACCTCAGAATGCTAGTGCAATAATTTGCAATTAGAACAATTACTGTCAAGTTGACTAAAATTCCTGTGTTTTTTAGTTAGTGCACTCAGGCTGCTGGTGTCATTGAGATAGATGAGTTAATAACACTGATTAAGACTTTATGTATTAGGTTATAACTTTCCTTTCCCCAGCATGTTCAAATTTTCCTTTAACTTTTGGACATTTTGAGATTACAACTGGTTCTCTGTTCTGACTGTGGTATATGTTTACACTGAATGTCTTCAAGAAGAGCTTCTCAAACTACCTGTGGTGAAGGCTCAACTCCTTTTCTTTTTCCAGTTCATAACAGATGGTACTTTGATAAAATATAAAAAAAAAATGAGTTATAAAAAGGCAGTAAAAAATAAAGACATACCAAATACAAGCACAGTTTTTATTATTTAGTTCAATGGATATAACCTCTAAAATTTCTATAAAAATTTATGGATCTTTATTCTCAATTTCTAACTATAATTCATAAGCAGAATAGTTAATTAAGTATTTAATTAATGCTAATAAATTAGGGAAATATATAATAATAAAGCTTTTTTATGTAATGTGTGAACCCATTATAATACATTAGTAAAGCAATTAGTACATTTATATTCACTAAATAGAAAATAGAGAACAAGGTTTATGGTTTTAAGTTTCTGTAGAGGTCTATAGTAACTTTGTTTAACATTGAAGGTCTAGAACATAAGTATAATCAAGTAGGTAAAATGAATTTGAAACCAAGTCCTTCCTAAAACAATAAACCAACTCCCAATGCAATGGTGTTCACAAAAGAAATTAATTATTAAGTCATTTTGAGGGCTAAAATTTGGATAAAATATGGAGACTATTTGGTCAGTAATAGTGTCATGAGATGCAAAACCATTTATTTGTTCCACCATCATAGGGAAACATTTTGTGGCTATGTAGGAAGGATATTTATTTACTGTACACATACTACCCAAATCCTTTTGCTCTGATAATTATCAGCACAAAGAACCAAAATGATAACTTGTATTTTCACAATTTCTTGAAAACCCTCTTAGTGAAGTTTCAAAATAAGGGCCAGTTAAATTAAGGGCCAGCCCAATGGCCTTGTGATTAAGGGAGGAGGTTCCCACATGACTGACTATGACGTGAATCCTGGCCCTGGGGGCTTGAAAAATATGCTGAAGACATGCCCTCAAACCCTGACAAGATGGAGAAATCGAGAAGGAATTGTGGAGTGACCATGTCTCTTGTGAGGATGCTTTCTCCCTCTTTTCTGTCTCTCTCTGGTGAGTGCATATGCCCTCTGATATTAAAACAAAACAAAACAAAACAAAACAACCCTATTAAATTAATGGAGTTTGCCAGTAAGATGAGTATTTAGCTAAGGTATGAAATTGTGACTACTTCCTCAACCATTAAAATTTAGTCATTTGAATGCCATGCATTTTATTCAGAGTGGTTGGAAAGTTAGGTTTTTCTGGTTTCCAATTCTATTGCTATCTTAATTTGTTTTTGGTTTTGGTTTTGGTTTCTAGGTTTCAGCCTCTATCACATGTAGAGACTTCCATTGCTTTTCTATGGACTCTTTTAGTCTCACCAACATTCTCCACTATCACTAGCACATTCTGCCTTTAGATTGGACTTCCTGGATAATCCAGATTTTGCACTCTTCAAACTGATCTGTTTTGGGGGAAGAGAATTTCTATGACTTTGAAAGATCATTTTCTATTAATGTTCAAATATATTTCTGGGTGGTGTATTCAGTATCTAGCTGATAAAATATCCTTCCTAAGGTTGTGTGCTTCCTATTTCATGCCTACTTATTTGTATACTACTTTAAAATATTGTGTTTGGGGCCAGCAGATGGTGTGGCAGTTAAGGCACTAGACTCCTCCATGGGCAACAGAGGTTTGAGCCCCATATCCAGAGGTTTAAAAATTGCACAGGGAGGGCCAGCAAGTATTATAGTGGCTAAGGTGCTGGACTCCAACATGGCCGTGGTTCGAGTTCCAGACCCAGAAGCTTGAAAACCACACCAGGCCTGTGTGTGTGAGTGCTAAAATCCTGAGAGGAGAATGGGTAAGGAGAAATTGTGCAGTGGCCATTCCCCTAACAGGTGATTTCTCACTTTCCTTGTCTCTGTTTCTGTCACTTTCTCCAGTGAGCACAAATGCCCTGTGGCAAAGACTTAAAAAAAAAAAAGTGTTTATTTTCATAAAGATTCTTCACATATGGGTATGAGTTTATCTCTACTTTACATGAGATTGAGACATCATTATATAAGACAGGCCATGTAGGAACCAGCAGATGGCATAATGGTTATGTTGCTGGACTCCCATGAAGTCAACTGTGGTTCAAGTCTTGGAATTAGCAGCTTAAAATTCACACCAGGCCCAAGAGAATAAAGGAGAAAGGATCGTGGTGTGGTCATCCCCCTGAGGGGATGATTTCTTGCTTTCTGTCTCTCTCTGTTTCTCCAGCAAGTAAATACACCCTATGGCAAAAATCTCTCTTAAGAAAAAGATATAAAATAAAATTAAATAAAATATAAAATAACATAAAATGATGGGTCATGTAAATGTGTATTGTATTGCAAATGTAACCTTCTCCAAGGTTTATTTCTATGGTGGGCTACCTAGAGGTTCAGATGAAAAATTGAATTTATCACTATGATGGTCTTTTAATGCTGTCTCAACCACCAAGGCTAGGAATATGATTGTGAATTAAATAATTTCACACTTAAACATTTTCTTTATGAGGATTCTGCTTTGTGATCATTTATACTCCCCTTCATTAAAGGATACTTACATCTATTTATAAGAAGCAAAAATGTATCTCCGTTGGCACCCCCAATCTTGTGTGCTTCTGTGAAATACTTTCAACCACACTGTGCAGACATAGTATCCAAACTCCTCCAAATCTATCTCAGGTCATCACATGAGCTTCTCTCTCAAGTCTATGAATAAATAAATTATAAACATCATGACAAAATAGTAAATTTAATAAATAGAAATTGTGTTATAGAGTCATGTACCCTTAATATTCTTTGTCTAAGGAATTCACAAGAAGCCCGACTATTCTCATATGCCTTTGTGTTTTTTATACTAAACATATCACACAAAGACACAACCTACACCAAACCATTAGTTGACCATGCTTTAGAGTGCTAATGTAGAGGGTCCAGCAGGTGGCATGGTGGTTAAGCCATTGCACTCCCATATGGTCAACCATGGTTTAAATCCCAGACCTGGCAGCTTGATTTCTCACTTTCTTACTCTCTTTCTGTGGTGAGAATGCATATCCTATACCGAATTTTAAAAATAATAATAAATTAAATTAAATAAATAAGTCTATTGAAATACTGATGTAGAGAGAATATTATATTTACAATAATTTATCATCATTTTATAGTAAAGCTGAGTTGTAACTCAATATTCACTAATGATCTACTAGGTGACAAAAATTGTGCTACTAGTTATATGTGTATTGGGAATGTAAGTATAGTTAATATGATGTCTCTTCTCTAGTAACTCATAAAAATTCCAAAATATGCATAATATCAATGGTCAGAAAGTAATATCCTAATAGTGGGCCTTGACAATAATCACATAAAGGCTATAATGGAGATCCATGTTCTTAGGACTGGGGATCAAGGAAGACTTTGAAGAAGATAATGAATATGAGCTGAATCTTTAGGACTTAGTTGGTATTTGATGAGCTGATGAGGAGCTAAGAGAATGAATGACCTGGTATGGTGGTTGGGGAGGAAGCTGGGAGCATAGAGTGCATTTGAGTAAAGAGGGGGAAAAAAACCTACAGACAATGTAGTTTCTTCTTTCTTGACTGCCACACTTTTTAACTTTGTAGAGGAGATGGAAGAAAATCTATTGAACCAATTGTTTTGGCTGTTACGATGTGATCACAGCATTGCTTATATGGATTGTCAAACAAGGGATGAGCTCATAAAAGGATATTAATGTGTCGTTTTTATTGAGCAAAGTAGCATTACAGAAAAGGTGATTTCAAAGGCACATGGCTCTTTCATTACAGCCTTCAGGGGCGATGTTTGATCACTGAAAACAGGCTGCTTTGTTCCAGCTTTCTCTGATGTTTGGCATTATCCTGAATACATATGCTTTGACTTGGAAAGAATCAGTCTGTACAGATTTAATAGATTCGAGACTTGCATATTCAAAATACATGTCTTGTGGTTAAAATGAAATAAAAACCATTTTAATGTGTATGTCTATATATGCACAAACATTTTGGGGGTGCATATCTCAACAAATATTTAAAAAGCAAGTGTGTATATTATATATTTTTCTGAGAGTATGAAAGTTGACTATTTTAAAAATTCACAATGTAATATTATTATTGAGGAAAGATATATATTAAGAGATATTGGTGATAACAAAGCACAAGAAGTTTCAGATGGTTTTGGAGATCTGAGATTTGCTGTATGTCCTTGTCACCTATCAGAGACACAACTTCCTAAAGCTGGATAGCTCTGAACACTCCCTTTATGAAGAGTAAGTTAACAGCTTTCTTGGGTTAGAGAAAATTGAAAGTCATAAAATATTAAAGAGAAATGTGAAAGATTAGCATTTGCTTGAGGTTCTTTTCCTTATATGACCAAAATAAGTGATTTTTTACATTTTTTTCCTAAAAAAGAGAAATGCTGAGAAAAACTCAGAGTCAAAACCTTTTCCCATGGTGACTAACATTCACAGAATTTTCTCATCATAGAATTCTCTGGCTACTATTACCTGTAAATTGATATGAAGAAAAATGGAATCAAGGCACAAGTTTGTTTAATTGCAAAAATTTTTTAAAACATGCCAATTTGTATGAGGTTTTGCCTCAGGACACATGCATTCACCAGAGAAGAGAGAGAGAGAGACAGAGACAGTGAGAGGCAAGTGAAAAATTATCACCCAGAGGGATGGCCACATTGCAATCCCGTCTTCTCTATTCTCCTCTTAGGGTCTTGGGCATATAGGCATATGCACCCAGCATGATTTTCAAGCAACAGGGTCTAGGACTCAAACCACTATTGGCCAAGTGGGAGTCCAGTGATGTAACTGCTATGTCATCTGCTGGCCGACATGCCATTTTTTTCCATGATGTGCTTTTCCATGAACTTTTTGAAGATCTCTTGAATGTGGTCTGATGCACACTTATCTTTTCATTTTGCATTCCAATTGAACCTTTGAAAGAGCAGCCCAAGTCAGTTGATATTTAAAAATCTATGGTACAATTAGATATTCTTTGCATTGGAATTAGGCTCAACAGACTTCAGCTAAAATGGATTAGGTACAGTAAACATTCTACTTCATATTACAAGGAAAAATCTTACATTGTTTTTCTGTTTCAAATCCTTCCCTTTCTCTGACCCATTTACATCATCATTCACCTCAATGGCACTCAACACTGTCTCTGCATGGCATGTCCACTCCCCCTTTCTGGTTTTGCAGCAATCTCACAGCAGAGTCTATTTCAGTTATATATTTCTGGCCTAGACCAATGCTTTTCAAACGTTAATATACTTATAAATCATCTGGGGATCTTGTTAAAAATGCAGTTTCTGATTCAGCAGGTCTAGGTTCTGACTGAGATTCTAACAAGCTCCCAGGTGATGCAGTGGACAGAAACTTTGGATAGCAAACATTAGAGTACAAATGACCTCTCATTGAATTGGCATTTGTTCTTGGGCCCTGATAAATGGAAATGGGAATTTTCTAATTTTGAGATTGCTACAGACTTTGAGTGGCATTTTCGATTATTGGTGATTTCATAGAGCCCCCCTACATGAGCTGGGCTCTTTCCATGTCTCTGGTCTCCTTTCTTATCACTTCACCTTTCTTTGTATTTTAAACATAACAAACTACTTGATGTTTCCGGAATGTATCAGGCTGTTCACATCTCAGTGTCTCTGCAAATATTATTTCCTCTTCCTGTCTTATGAAACTTCCTGTGATACTTCTTTTAAAACTCAGTTCAGTTTTTGTCTTTTCCAGGAATCCTTCCCTTATCTCTTTCTCATGTAATTGCTTGAATAAATGCCTCCACTATGTTCCCCAAATGCCTGTATTCCCATACATAGCTTTCTTATAATCTGTTGTAATCATTTGCTTACTTGTCCTTTTCCTTTAGCACAGTGGTTCTGGAGAAAGAGATTATGCATTGTCTATTTTATACCTGTTGCCAATCACAATGTATGACATATAATAGATTTTTATTACCCTGCTGACTGAATGAAGAAGTAAAGTTGCAGTGTTGTAGTCATGCAAAATACAAGGGCCAGGCTGAGATCTGGTGATTAAGGGGCTGGATCCACATGGCCAACAGCACAGTTCGAATGGCAGACCCATTGGCTTGAAAAATATACTAGACACATATGTGCATACCTGAAATCCTGAAAGAAAGATTTTACACACACACACACACACACACACACACACACACATATATATATATATATATAGAGAGAGAGAGAGAGAGAGAGAGCAGTATTTTCCTTCATAAAATTCAAAATTAAATTGGAGTAATAAAACTAAACTCATAAAAGTTAAGTACAGAGTGAGATAATACCGAAGGTGTAAAATGTTAGTATGTGATTAATTGCCATATGAGGATCATAGCAAATAACCATTTTGAGTTATTTGAAGGAAACTGTCACTGTAGAATTTTAATTATTATTTTTTTAATACCACAATTGGTTCCACAAAATACTTGAAACTGTCGATAACACTTTTGTGAAAATGTAAGTACATATTACAGTTAGGTAATAGTACAAGAAAAGGTGAGAAAATGTGGTGGAAATATATACACAAAACTTAAGGAACAGATACAATAGCTTGTCTGTGAAAGGGCTTCATGTTAAGTAATGGACTTTTTTGTTGTTGTTTTGTTTTACTCTTGGGTATGTGTGCTCAACAGAGAGAGACTGAGAGAAAGAGAGAAAGAGTGAGAACTCAACCCCCAGAGGGAATGACTATTCCTCAATCCCTTCTCCTCCATTTTCCTTTTGGAATTTTGGGCATGTATGCACATGTGTCCAATGTGACTTTTAATCTGCTGGGCCCAGGGCTTGAACCATTTAGTTAACTCTGTGAGATCTAGCCCCCTTAACCTCTACTCCACATGCTGGCCAAGTAGTGAACATTATTGTGTGCTTGAGTGTCATTTTCTCTCTGACTGAGAGGCTAACTTCTGTGAGGACATCAGCAGCTCTTCTGTCTTCTAGTTTTCAGAGAAATTTGGCTAATGGGTTACACTAGGGGAAGACTGAGGTCAGGACTTTTATTTTCTTGAGTTACTACTTAGAACTGGCTGTGCCTCTATTTTACTTATTTTTTTATTTTTTTTATTTATATTCAAGTTTATGTATTTCTTTCATAGCATGAGAAAAAGAGAGAGTGCACTCTCAGAAGTCTTGATGATGCCATCTACCCCCAGCTTCAGCCAGCCCCAGGTCATAGGCACTCATGTACACAGTATACTTAGGGAGATCTCTGAATGTGAACCTGGGACCTTCACACACAGGTCAGCCTCACAAGACATCAAAATTTACCATTGTGGGGACCAGCAGTTAGTGTAATGACTATTTCACTGGACTCCCACATAGTCGACCGCGGTTCGCGTCCCAGACCCGGTGGCTTAAACTCACGCCAGGCGCATGTGCATGCGTGCCCAAGATCCAGAGAGGAGAATGGAGGAGAAGGGATTGCGGCGTGGCCACCCCCCTGGGGGGTGATTTCTCGCTTTCTATCTCTCTGTCTGTCTCTGTCTGTCTGGCAAGTGCACACGCTCTATAGCAAAAACCTCTCCAAAAAGAGAGAGAGAGAAAAAATTACCATTGTGCTTCTGACCAGCTCTGAATTGCCCTTATTTTAAACCTCCTCAAATTATTCCAATTTGAATGTGCTTTGTTACCTTTTTGGATTCTTTATATTTTCTTTTTTCTTTCATTATTTTCAGACTATCATTCATACCTTAAGTCGCTATACATCATTTTGATTGTGAAAATACTTTTCCCAGTATGATATTCATGTCAGTCCAGTCCAGTAGAGACCACCATACACATCCTCGTCAACAGATAATAAATCTTATCTGTGTCCCACAAGTTTCTTACCTCTCCATTTCCCCCCAAATTTCCTACACTCTTCCCCTCCACACTCTCTTTACACTTTGTCTCTAGTGTCCATTACAATTTTCAATACTTTTACGTTCTCCTGTCTTTCAGTCTTTACCATACAGTGCAGACAGTGAGTATATGTTAAGTGGAGACACACAATATCTCTCTTTCATAGCCTGACTTGCTTCACGCAGCAACAAACCTTCCATATTCATCCACTTTCTATCAAATTCCAGGGCATTGTTGTTTTTTTATGGCTGAATAGTATTCCATGGAGTATATGTGCCACAATTTTTCAGTCCATTCATGTGTTTGTGGACATTTGGGTCAGTTCCATGTCTTAGCAATTGTGAATAATGCTGCAATGAAAATAGTTGTGCAAGCACTTTTCTGATCGAGTGCTCTCCTGTCCTTTCGGTAGATATGTAGGAGTGGAATTGCTTGATCATATGGTAGTTCTATTTGAAGGTCTTTGCGGAACCTCCATATCATTCTCCACAGTGGCTGAACCAATTTACATTCCCACCAACAGTGTAGGAGTGTTCCCCTTTCACCACATCCCCTCCAGCACTTATCATTATTTATTTTTTTAATCTTTGCCATTCTGACTGGGATTAGGTGGTATCTCATTGTGGTTTTGATCTGCGTCTCCCTTACGATGAACATTTTTTTCATATGTTTTTTGGCTGTTTGTATGTCTTCCTTAGAGAGTTGTTTATTGAGCTCATTTTCCCATCTTTTAATTGGGTTAATCATTTTCTTCTGGGTAAGCTGCTTGATTTCCCTGTGTATTCTAGTAATCAATCCCTTTTCTGAGGCACGGTTAACAAAATTCTCTCCCATTCCAAGGCTTGTCGATTCACACTAATTATGGTGTCCTTTGCTGTGCAGAAACTCCTTAACATGATGTTATCCCATCTGTCTATTTGGGGGATTGTTGCCGGTGCTTTGGGGGTCTTGCTTAAGAAGTCTTTGCCTACTCCAATGTTTCCCAGAGTTTCCCACCAGTATTTTTATAGTTCACAGTCTTGGGTTTAGATCTTTGATCCACTTTGAGTTGATTTTTGTTAATGGTGACAGATAGGGGTTCAGATTCATCTTTCTCCAGGTGAATATCAGTTTTTCCAGTGCTATTTACTAAAGAGATTTTCCTTTTCCCACTGGATTGACTGGTACCCTTTGTCAAAGATGAGTTGGTTGTATGTTTTGAGGTTGATTTCTGTCTACTCTGTTCCATTGGTCCTCATGTCTATTTTTGTGCCAGGTACCATGCTGTTTTGTTTATCACATCTTTGTAATACATTTTGGGGTCAAGAAGTGAGATGCCACCGACTCTAGTCTTCTTGCACAGGATGTCTTTCATGGTTTCAGAAAATGGGCTCTTTTATGGTTTCAGAAAAATTCTATGATTGTCTTTTCTACCTCTGTAAAGAATGTCTCTTGTAATTTTATAGGGATTGCATTAAACATGTAGATTAATTTGGGTAGGATTGCCATTTTTATTATATTGATTCTGCCAATCCAGGAACATGGGATGTCCTTCCACTTTTTAGTGTACTTTACTTTTTCTTGTTAAGGTTTTCATAGTTTTCCTTGTAGAGGTTTTTGACTTCCTTGGTTAGTTTTATTCCTAAATATCTTATACTTCTTGTGGCTATGGTAAATGGAATTACATGCTTCAGTTCTGTCTCTGCTTGCTTATTGTTTGTATATAGAAATGCTATAGATTTTTGTAAGTTAATTTTGGGACTCATATGATTGTGGACTTGTTCAGCGCTAGATTGGAATGCTAGGCTTAATAATGTTATGGTAACTGTTATTACCTTAAGATGTTTTAGGTGTCATTATCTCTCCAGTAACTTTCTTTTTTTTTTCTTTTTTTGGAGAGATTTTCACTGTAGGGCGCGTGCACTCGCCAGACAGACAGAGAGAGACATAGAGACAGAAAGTGAGAAATCACTTCCCAGGGGGGATGGTCACGCTGCAATCCCTTCTCCTCCATTCTCTTCTCGGGATCTTGGGCACGCACGCACACGCGCCCGGCGTGAGTTTTAAGCCACCGGGTCCGGGACGTGAACCGCAGTCGACTACGTGGGAGTCCAGCGACATAGCCATTACGCTAACTGCTGGTTCCCTCCAGTAACTTTCTATGAGGAGGGGTTAAATAGAGGAGAATTTAGGAAACAAATAAACAAACCTAAAAGCCCATGTCATATACTTTACAGCTAGTATGAGAAAGAGTACATACATCATCTTGAGGATAAGAGAAACAATTTCAAAGTCCACGGTTCTGAAATGTTGAGTTGCATCAGCCTTTACCATTCACTTATAAATGGTAGACATGCAGGTTGGGGTTGCTCCCTCTTTGCTTAGGGTAAATCATCTATAACTTTTGCCCCTTTTCTTCCTGTTGCTAATCTGCTGGTCACTATCCTTATATGATAGGATTAAAAAAAGAATAAATGAATGAGTTTTTTAGCTTTAGCATCTGTGATAAAAGGTTTATCAGAAAGGAGACTGAAATCCTGAACTAAAATGAAGATTTTCTGTTTATCTAGGCTGGTCTGCCCGTATTGCCATAAAAAGATTGAGAGCTTGTTAAAAGTCAAGAGATTAAAAAAAGGCAAAAAATAAGAGTCTCATATTCATAGTAATGAATAGAACCAGGTTTAATAACTGAATATTATACTTATAATATAAAGCCCTGATGTGAAGACCCTTTTTCTTTGGATGTTTGCCGGTGTTACAACATTGCTTACAGTGTTCACTTTGATCATTATTGACTCATATGAGCCTAAACCTGTGACCCAGAAAAAAAATGGATAATAAATTCCAGCAGTAGAAGACATGTTTGTAGTTTGCCCTTGGAAAGATGAGCTAAAGGTGCTGAAGAAACCATAAATTCAATTTACAATAATAAAAAAAAAATAAAATTGTTTATACTTTGCTCAGTGGATGAAGTAAAAATCTAATATTTTTCCTAGTACATGCTGTACATTTTGCCAAACTTCACTAAATTCCTGTTTAGAAGGTAGAAAAATACTTTATATAAAGCTTTTGATTTCACTTGTGTTTTTCACCGTTGAATTCCTTTTCAAAAGCTCTTTCTCCTTTTCTTTCTTTTCAGGTTCTATTTATGAAATGTTTGGAAATGAATGCTGTTTATCAACGGGAGAAGTGATTAAAATTACTGGATTAAAAATTAAGAAGATCATAGCTCAAATTTGTGAGCCCATTGAAGGTTGTGAGTCTCCCCAACCTTTTGAACTGCCTATGAATTTTCCAGGTACATTGCAACCACTTCTCATTTGCGAAACTGTGTTGTTAATACTCGTATACACTGATATGGTTGAAATGAATGAAATGAGAGTCATTTCTTTTGTTGCTCTAGGATTGTGAGTTTAAAAAAGAAATCAGAATTCCTGTATGTAAATCAATCATTTTAAGTACTAAGAGAAGGCAAATATTTTCTACCCTAAAAAAAAAAAATTCTTCACTTAAGAATTAATCTCTTGTGTTAACAAATATTTAGTAAAAGGTATATTTAGTAAGTTTCAACTTTTTGTACCACTAGCTATGCTGGATAATGAGACTCAAGAAATCAAAGCAGGCCCAAGCAGTGGCACAGTGGTAATGCAAGTGGGCTAACGGGGTTCACATCCTGAGACCTCCCTGAGCAGCTGGGCATGCACATCTGTGATCCATGCCCACTGAGAGTAGGAGCTGTGTCACGGTGTGAGGACCCTGTTGGGGATAGCTTTCCCTTTCTTCCTGTTTCTCTTTCATGGACTAAATATAAGCTTAAAAGAAGAAATCATAAGGCCTTTTTATAGGATCTACAGAGCTAATGAACATTGCTTAGAAAGATCTACCTTCTTTGGTTCTTTTGCATCACTTTAGTTCCAGGGATCACTGCTAAACTTCGCTGTCTGATCTCACTGAGAAGTATAGCTTCTCTTGTCTAGCTACCCTTATTTAGCCTTTCAAAACTAGCTCAAATATTATGCCATCTAAAAAAACTTGTTGACCCTACACTAATCTAAATGTCTCTCTTTTATGTTCCCACAGTATCTTAGATGCCACAGCACATACCTCATTGAATATTCACTAATTTTCTTTTTTGTTTTATTCTCTAGGCTAGGGGTTGACAAACTTTTTCTTTTTCTTCCTTCCTTCCTTCCTTCCTTCTTTCCTTTTTTTGTCTCTCTCTCTTTCTCCTTTCTTCCTTCATTCCTTCCTCCCTCCCTTCCTACTTTCCTCCTCTTCCTCCTCCTCCTTCTTCTTTCTTTTATGTATTTGTTTTTGTTTTCTTTATAAATGAGAGGGTATTTGCACTTGCCAGAGAGTAACAGAGAAAGAGGGAAAGAGAGGGAGAGGGAGAAAGCACCCTCCCCTCAGTAGCACCAGGTCATGCTGTGGTCTCTAGACCTCCATTTCTCTATCTTGTCAGGATTTGGGGCATGCAAGCACATGTGCCCTACATGTTTTTCAAGCCACTGAAGCCAGGAATCAAACCACTCTGGTCATGTGATATCTGGCTTCCTTAAAACTTGGCTATGGATGAGTCCCAGTGAACTTTTTCTACGAAGGGCAATCAGTAGCACCAGGTCATGCTGTGGTCTCTAGACCTCCATTTCTCTATCTTGTCAGGATTTGGGGCATGCAAGCACATGTGCCCTACATGTTTTTCAAGCCACTGAAGCCAGGAATCAAACCACTCTGGTCATGTGATATCTGGCTTCCTTAAAACTTGGCTATGGATGAGTCCCAGTGAACTTTTTCTACGAAGGGCAAGATAGAAAGAAAAAATATTTAGACTTTGTGGTCAGATAGTCTTTGTCACAACTACTCTGTTCTGATGTTGTAGCATTAAAGAAGCTACAGACAAGACATACATCATTGAGCATGGATGTAACTTGATTAAACTACAAAAACAAGTGGCCAGCAGGATTTGGCCTGTTGACTGTAGTTTGATGACCTCAGTTCTAGATTTAAAAGTTGACAAATGACATATGAGACATCCGATTTTGTATTTCTTGTACCAAGCACATTTTCTGGAACATAGAATATGCTCAATAATTCTTTATCAAATGAATAAATGAGTAGTAGGAGAGAAAAATCTTATATTTACAATATAACGTGCTTCAAGGTATGATTGAAATATACATGAGTACTCTGAGACTCTTGATAAGGAGAATCAGACTGTTGTTCTTGTTTCCGAAAATGGATTCTGGAATCATACTTCAATCCCAGCTCTGCCACTTCTTAGTTGTGTAAACCTGACAAGTTATTTAGCCTCCCGTCACGTGAAATAGAAATAATAATACCACCTGTTAATGCTATAGAGAAGACTAAATACTGAAATATAATTAAAGTTCTTAAAATGCTTGGCATATAGTAAGGGCTATACACAGTGTCATCTTTTATTACAGTTTTCAAGATTACTATTACTATCATGGGAGAGTAGGGGAAAGCTTTTCAGAGACTGCTAAAATTGAGCTGATGTTTGGTGAATGAAAATAAGTTAGCTTCCTTGAGGAGATGATTCTTCTGATTACTGGAGTATCCTACTCATTTCAGTTGAAACCTTACTTACTGTTAAATTCTAACCATTCCTTTCTCACCTCTGTTCTTTACAACAATAGTTCTCAAGCTTGGTTGCACATTGAAATCTCCTAGAGATCTTTAAAAAAGAATCCTGATCCTCAGGCCACTTGCATGAGATATTCTGGTTTATTTGGTCTAGAGTGAGTTCTGGTCATCAAGGTTTTTTTCCAAGAGGTTTTTGGATTATGCACATGTGCTTGCTGGAAAGAGAGAGAGGGAGGGAGACAGTGAGAGGGAAAGTGAGAAATCATCCCCAAGGTGGGGGTAGGGGGAATGGCCATGCTGCAATCCCTCCTCAATTCTCCTCCCAGGATCTTGGGCACGCACACACCCAGTAAGAGTTTCAAGCCACCAAGTTGGGGACTCAAACTGCAGTCAGCTATGAGGGAATCTTGTGATGGTAACCTCCACACCACATGCTGGCTCCAGTCATCAGGTTTTTAACGCTAGTATGTAATACTAACGGACAGCCAAAGCTAAGAATCATTGCTTTATAAGAAGCCTTCCCAAATTCTCTAATTATACCTAACAATTCCCTTTTTATGTCACTATAGACTTTCATTTCTTAATCATTACATTTGTATATAATTGAATTTATTTGTGTTCTTGTCTGACTAGCATCATCTACCTAATAGATCATGAAGTAGCTGAGGGCAGAATCTGAATCTCATTTATTGCTATGATCCCCACCGTGTTTTGAAAAAAAAAAAGCGCATTTTAAATATTTAGTAAATTAAAATGACTAGAATCTTCTGGTAGGAAAAATATGTCTTATTAAAGTAGAGAAAACATCTAGCTTTTGACTGACAGTTTAATTTAGGAAGTTGCTCTTTAGAATATTCCTTTGAGCTTTCAATGTGTGTGATAATCTTTTATCAATTGAGCAATTTGGAAAATATGTCTTCAAAACTAGTTTATTATAAATATCAAGGTTAAAGTGGAGGAGTAAAATGATTGGTGAAGATTAAGAAATACTTTATTTCCAAAGAACTCCTCGGTGGCCATGAATGGTGGTGATTGCTCCAGACAGAGCAGCAATCCTTCTATACCAACACTGGGAAGAAAGATAACAATCAAGAGCACTAATATTTTTCATAAATAACAGCATCTCCTATTATTCTGTATTTTAAACTTTCAATTAAATTCCTGGTTAAATTTTAAAATTAAAGTGTCCAAAATTGTTTTAAAACACTCCTCATAATTTGTGAATTTCGCACATTTCTTTCTGTTTTTGATGCCTAATTTCAGTCTGTGACCGAAACACCTACTTTCATGATTCCATCCTTTTAAATTCCCGAGACCTGTTTTATGAACTAACATTCGGTCTAAGCTAGGAAATGTTCCATGTTACTTGAGAAAAATGTGTTTTACTCTTTTTTTTTAAAGAATTATTTTGTTTACTTTGTTTACTTATTTTGCTTATTTTAAAATTTGACCAGAGAGGACAGAGAGAGAGAGAAAGTGAGAAAGTAAGCCACCAGGTCTGAGACTCAAACCACAGTTGGCCATATGAGAATCCAGCGCCTTTAACGGCCATGCTACCTGCCAGCCCCAGTGAATTTTACTCTTATTAGGTAGACTGGTCTACAGATGTCTGTTGGTTTATAATGTTGTTCAAACATTCTATTTCCTTCTGGAACTTCCATTTAATTTATGCATTATTGAAAATAGAATATTAAAGTTTTTAGCTATTATTGTTAAATGTTTCTATTTATGCCTTTCAGTTTGTCAGCTTTTGATTTATGTAATTTGGAATTCTGACAGTAGTACATATGTTTATGATTGTTATTTCTTCTTTATTGAATAACAATTTAATCATTATGCAATTTTGTTGTGTTTCTAGAAATAATTTTTGTTTTAAATGCTGTTTTTTCTGATATAATAGTACTGTCACTCCAGTGTTTTTGGATACTATTTGCATGGTTTACCTACTTCTAGCCTTTTTCTTTCAAACTATTTGGGGTTTTTTTGCATCTAAATATGGATGGCATATGGTTGAATCATGTTTTTTAATCCATTCTTCAAATCACTGTCTTTTTATTGGAGTATTTAATCCATTTAAACCTAATGTTATTACCGATAATGTAGGCTTTAAATCTGCCATTTTGCTACTCATTTTTCATGTATCTTAGGTGTTTTATGTTCTTCTAAGACTTCATTACTGCCCTCTTTTTTGCTAAACAGATATTTTCTAGTGTAACACTTCAATAATCTTGCATTTTAAAAAATAAATTTCTCTTTTTAGAACCTTTTTAGCGCAGCGAAATTTTGCAGAAAGTAAATGGATTTATTGTGTATTTCCTGGCCCCACAAACACACAGCCTTTCCCACTATCAAAATTCTACAGTGTCTTTCACAGTTTGATAACTCATTTCTTTTTAGTACTGAATAATATTTGATTGTGTGGATGTACTATAATTTATATATTCACTAACCTACTCAAAGACATCTTGGTTACTTCAAAGTTTCAGCAGTTATGAATAAAGCAGTTTTACATATTCATATGCAGATATTTATGTGAACATTGGTTTTCAACTTCTTTGGGTAAATACTGAGATTTATTGGAATTTACTTTGGGTAAATCTCAGTATTTACGGTTTTATTATACTTCTACTTTTTTTTTCATTCATTGTTCATTTTCAGATTAATTCTACACTTTACATAATTTCCCCATCATTATTTATACTATATATATATTATATATATATATACATAGAACTTTACATTTTTTTCTGTTAAATGTTTCTTCTTTTTGCACCTCATACCCTCCACCTCTGCTTACTACCATCTACTCTCCTCCCTTAAGTCTCTGGTAGCTACACTTACCCTCTCTTTTATGATATCTTTGAATCTTTCTTTTTCTGTCATAGTGTGAAGATACTTGGCCTGAACTGAGTGTGGATATACAGTGTGTACCTTTCATTTTTATTTATTTTTTATTTTTTGCCATAGGGCATATGCGCTTGTTGGAGAGATTGCGAGTGAAACAGACAAAGAGAAAGTGAGAAATCACCTCCCCCTAGGTGGCCACACCACAGTCTGTTCTCCAATCTCTTCTTGGGATTTGGGGCACAAACTCACATGCACATGCTGTGTTTTTCAAGCTACTGTGTCTGAGACTTGAACCACTGAGTCTGCCATGTGGGAATTCAGCACCTCAACCAGCATGCCACCTGCTGGCCCCTAAAGTCTGTATCTTTCAAAGTCTGGTTCACTTCTCTCAGCAATGTCTTATATATTCACCCACTTTAAATCATTGTTCCTTTTAGCTGAGTAATATTCCATAGTCTTTTGTGCCACAGTTTTCCAACTCAGTCATCAGGTTTTGGACGTTTAGGTTTGTTCTATTTTAGCAATTGTGAATAATGCTGCAATAAACATGGATGTGCACGTATTTTTATGGCTGTGTGTTTTCCTATCCCCTGGGTAAATAACAAGGAGTAGGATTACTGGGTCATATTGTAGTGCTATCTGTGGGCTTTTAAGAAACCTCCATATACATAGGGAACTCGAGCAGCTCAGCCATTAAAAAAATGAATAATCCAGTTAAAAACAGGGCAAATGAATCGAATAGACAACTCTCCAAAATGACTTATGAATAGACAAAAAGCATATAAAAAATGTTCAAAGTCTCTTGTCATAGGCAAAAGCAAATTAAAACCACAATGAGATTCTGTTTAATCCCAGGTCAAATGGTCAGAATAAAAAATATTGAGCATGACATGTGCTGACAAGGCTGTGGTTGTAAAGAAAATCCTCTTATACTGTTGGCGGAAATGTAAATTAGTACAACCTCTATGGAAAACAATGTGGGGGTTCCTCAAAAACCTACACTTATTTTACTTCTCTGTAGCAGTTGCCCTGTAGTTTACAGTAAATATTTTTAACTAATTCAATATGGTTCAAATAAAACCACAACACCTTACATATAGTACAAGTACTTATAATAAAATATTCCCAATTTCTCCTTCTCATCCCTTATATCATTTGTTTTCATTCATTTAAATTATGTGTAAGTATACATATACATTATACATATACATGATTGGATACATTACTATTATTCTAAACAAGCTATCACCTATTAGATCAATCAAGAACAAGAAAAACAAGTTTTCACTTTACCCTCACTTGTATTTTCTGTGTTCTATGGGGATATAAGTTTCTGATCTGTAACATTTTCTTTCTCTCCGAAGAATTTTTTCCTTTAAGGCAGGTTTATAGGCAATACATTCCCTCCATTTTTGTTTGTCTGGAAGTCTTTATTTCTCTTTATTTTAAAGGATAATTTCACAAGATACATAATTCTAGGTTGGTGGATCTTTTTTTCCCTAACACTTTAAATAAATCCCTCCACTTCCATCTTGCTTGCATAGCTTCTAAGGTGGCATTGTCTAATATTGTCTTATATTTGCTCCTCTACAGGTAAACTGTTTAATTTCTCTGGCTTCTTTCAAGATTTTTTTCTGTATTTTTGATTTTCTGTAGTTTGACTATGGTATGCTTGGTCTAGTTTTCTTGGCATTTATCCTTCCTGGTATTCTCTGAGTTCCCTGGATACAATTTGGTGTCTGATATTAATTTGAGGAAAATTCTCAGTCACGATAGCCTCAAATATTGTTTCTGTTCCTTTCTCTTTTTCCTATCCTTCTGATATTCCCATTATCCACGTATTACTTTTCGTTATCTCATAGTTCCTGGATAGTCTGATCTTTTCTTCTTTCTTCTTTCTTTATTCCTTCTTTCTTTTTTATTTCAGCCCTTTTTTCTGTGTGCTGTTCCATTTTGAAAGGTTCTGTTAGCATATCCTAAAGCTCAGACATACTTTGTTCAGTCAGGTCAAACTTATTAATCAGCCTGTTAAAGGCACTCTTCATTTTTGTTATACTTTGGATCTCCAGCATTTAAAAAATTATAAAAATAAGACTTTTTCTTATAAATTACATTTTCTGCTTACATTGCCCTTTTCTTGTTGTATGTTGTTTAATTGCTCCATGAGCCCCCTCAGCAAATTAATTACAGTTGTTTAAATTCTTGGTCTGGTAATTCCAAAATCTCCACCATATTTGAATCTGAACCTCATAGTTGGTCTGTGTTGTTCAAATTGTGATTATTTTTTCTTTTAGTATGTCTTGCAAATTTTTATTTATAATTAGACCAATGCCTTGGCTAATTCTAGAGTTCTGAAAAAAAAAATGATCCTAGCAATATTTAAAATCAATTTTCTTATAAAAGAAGACAATTTTGAGAGGTTCCTTTTTTTTCCCCAAATTTATTTTCTTACTGTGATTTCTTATTTCCACATAGTTATTCTTCCATTTTCTGACATCATCCACCTTTCTATGTTAAAGTATATAAACACAGTCTTAATTTCATATGGTAACTTAAAAGTTTTGATGAAGATGGGTCAGCAGGTGGTATGGTGGTTAAGGTGGTTAATGTGGTGCTGGACTCCCACATGACTGACCTCAGTTTGAGTCCTGGACCTGGCAGCTTGCTTTCTCACTTTCTCTTTCTCTTGCTCCTTTCCTCTCTGGTCAAATATAAATAAATAAATAAAGTTAATAAATAAATAAATAAAATAAAATAAAATAATTATTTTAAAAAGTTTTGATGAAAATAACAATAACTTTGACAAGGGTGCCCAGAATTACTTTTTTGTAAGTAAAGAAAATCTACTAAAGAAAGCTACCCAGCATTTTGCCAATAAACATGGATTTTTAGCTTTATCTCTAGAAAATGCAAGTTCAAACAAAAGTGAATTTGTTCACAGGGATTTGGCAAGGACATTTTTAGAGTAAGGATTGGAACTTGAATATTTGCTAAAATGTGAATAAGGAGCTAAACTTTCAATATATACCTCTAGTTGCATTCTCTATTAATACTATGTTTCTATATGTCTCTATTTTGTCACCTAAAAAAATATTCAAATATATTAAAAGAAATAAAAAGCAATCATTTTAGTTATGTATGAGAATAAACATACTGCTTTAGAGGCACAATTTATTCTTTTAGAAGACAACCTTCTTAGCTGAGCCTTTTTATGAGCTCGAAAACATGCCGTTCTTGCCAAACACAGCAAAGATATATCCTGATATTTGGTAGCTGATTGCCCTATCCCATACATTGCTAAATCATGTAATGTTTGGTTTATAGGGAGGTTCCAAATTTCTGAATTACCTCCTGGAAAGATGTGTTCCTCCTTTATAGTGTTGTGAATCATGAATAATAAATATCTTCTCTTTAGCCATGAGAAATACCTGAGAAAAAGTGTTTCAATACATCTTTCTGATGAACAGAGATGATTTCTTTTTCTCAAACAAAAAGTTTACATTAAGTGTCTTTAAGCCATATGTTTAAGGGACGCTGTGGTTACATCTATAAAACCACTGTTAAATTTACAAGGCTAGACTGAAGACATTTTTCTCTTTGGATTTTTAGACTCTACTCTGAATTTTATTAGTGTGTAGGAATTTGGTTTCTGGAGGTAGGAGGCATGTAGAAAATGTGGCAATAAAGCTTAGTGATGGAACAGCCTCTACTTCTCTACACCAGAGGGACTTGGATCTTCTCTGTAACATATACTTGAACGAAGACTTTAATATTTCAGATATCATTCTAAATATTCTTACATATAAAGTGGTTCTAAATACTTTACGTGTATATAAAGATTACTAATTGAAATCGCACTTTACAGATGAGAAAACAGTCACTGGAAGGCTAAAAGACTTGTCCATAGTCACGTAGTAAGCGGTACAGTTGATGTGGGGATGCAGGGGTGCATGAGTGATAAAGCCCAGCACCCACAGTGAAACACGGGTTCTTGTCTCAGTTTGTGAAGAGTTAGAGATGCAGATGTAGGTAAGCAGGTGGAGTTTGTTAAGAGAGAGCCAAAGAGAGCTTCCAAGCAGAGACAGGTCTCAGATAGTTGCTGAAGAGGAACTGAGGTAAGGGGTTTTTGTTTGTGCTTGTTCCCCGGGACTTGAACATGTGTTTCCCTTGTGGTGGGAATCACATGTCAGATGGATATAGTTATTTTTCTCCTAATTCTGGAGTGGGTATGAATGTCAGGAAATTCTCTTTGGCTAAAAGTTTTGGATCTTAAAAGACCATTCCCTTCTTCCTGGAATGTGGTGGGACCAAGAAAAAAAAGCCTTTGTTTTAGGTCATGCTGCTTAGGTTACTCATCGAATTACTGTTGAAAGCTGCCTCTTCAGAGCAAGCAGCTAAACTCTTGTGTTTCTCTTTTAAAACTTGACCGTTTGGTGATTTCATTTTGGGCCTATATTATGCCCTATGTTCTTAGGGTCTGTGTGTTCTATCTCACATGGGTTTTAATACAACTTTTGCAAAGTACTGGTTCATGGTCACAAGAATTCTTATACCATTTAGGCTCATAGTATGGGTGCCCTTTGGCCCTAATGGTGGCCCTTTGCCACCAGCTATTTTTTTGATAGCATTTTTCACGTATTTTGGGCCTATTTGCTTATCTCATAGTTTTCACTGGGCCCAGGTACTTCAGATTTCAACCTCAGGAGTTGTCCGGTCCTGGTCCCTGACTTTGTTTCACCATTGCACATAGTGCTAGCCTTGGCCAGAGTGGCAAAGGGCAAGAAAGAATGTGACTTCCATTACGCTAAAGTGGATTGACCTGTTTTCTAGTCCTTTCTTTTCTCTCAGTGTTCCATCAAGGGCTCCCTTCTGTTACTTATTCTACCTAACTTCCTAATCAGAACCTTCATCATATGAGTAAGCAAAAGCTCTGTTCTATCTATAAAAATACAGGATGACCACTTATGTAATTTAAAATATATGATAGCCATATTTATTACTTATATATGGCTGCATAATAAATTATCTCTAAATTCAGCAACTAAAATAAGAACTATTTATTACCTCACATGCTTTCTGAAGGTGAGGAAGCCAGGAGTGGAATAGTTTTGGCTGAGAGTCTCTTCTGAAGTTGCCATGAATGTGAAGGCAGGAAATGCAATGTGAAGATATGATAGGAGCTGAAGGATCCATTTTCAAGTCTATTCGCATGGTTTTCCAGGAGACTTCATTCTTGGTCACATGGCACTCTCCATGAGGTTTCTCCTGAATGAATGACCTCAATGAGAGAATACCCGAGATTGAAGCTACAGTAAGCTATGACCTAATTTCCGAAGAAGCAGTCCATCACTTCTGCCATGTTCTTTTTTTTCCATATTCTTTTGATTATACAGTCCAGCCCCAGTACAAACTGGGTGGGGATTGTACAAGGGTGTGACAATCAGGCAACAGAAAAAAGTGGAGGCCATCTTGGAGGCTACCTAACACAGATATATATATAGACACACATACACACACACACACATACACACACACACACACACATATATATATATATATC
>NW_006159583.1:494737-499786 GCF_000334495.1 Tupaia belangeri chinensis | reverse complement strand
CTTTCTCACTGTCTCGTTCCCTACCCTCTTGCTCTGTCTTTCTCTGGTCAATTTTTAAAAATAAGTAAATAAATAAATAAAATAAAATAAAATAATTATTTTAAAAAGTTTTGATGAAAATAACAATAACTTTGACAAGGGTGCCCAGAATTACTTTTTTGTAAGTAAAGAAAATCTACTAAAGAAAGCTACCCAGCATTTTGCCAATAAACATGGCTTTTTAGCTTTATCTCTAGAAAATGCAAGTTCAAACAAAAGTGAATTTGTTCACAGGGATTTGGCAAGGACATTTTTAGAGTAAGGATTGGAACTTGAATATTTGCTAAAATGTGAATAAGGAGCTAAACTTTCAATATATACCTCTAGTTGCATTCTCTATTAATACTATGTTTCTATATGTCTCTATTTTGTCACCTAAAAAAATATTCAAATATATTAAAAGAAATAAAAAGCAATCATTTTAGTTATGTATGAGAATAAACATACTGCTTTAGAGGCACAATTTATTCTTTTAGAAGACAACCTTCTTAGCTGAGCCTTTTTATGAGCTCGAAAACATGCCGTTCTTGCCAAACACAGCAAAGATATATCCTGATATTTGGTAGCTGATTGCCCTATCCCATACATTGCTAAATCATGTAATGTTTGGTTTATAGGGAGGTTCCAAATTTCTGAATTACCTCCTGGAAAGATGTGTTCCTCCTTTATAGTGTTGTGAATCATGAATAATAAATATCTTCTCTTTAGCCATGAGAAATACCTGAGAAAAAGTGTTTCAATACATCTTTCTGATGAACAGAGATGATTTCTTTTTCTCAAACAAAAAGTTTACATTAAGTGTCTTTAAGCCATATGTTTAAGGGAAGCTGTGGTTACATCTATAAAACCACTGTTAAATTTACAAGGCTAGACTGAAGACATTTTTCTCTTTGGATTTTTAGACTCTACTCTGAATTTTATTAGTGTGTAGGAATTTGGTTTCTGGAGGTAGGAGGCATGTAGAAAATGTGGCAATAAAGCTTAGTGATGGAACAGCCTCTACTTCTCTACACCAGAGGGACTTGGATCTTCTCTGTAACATATACTTGAACGAAGACTTTAATATTTCAGATATCATTCTAAATATTCTTACATATAAAGTGGTTCTAAATACTTTACGTGTATATAAAGATTACTAATTGAAATCGCACTTTACAGATGAGAAAACAGTCACTGGAAGGCTAAAAGACTTGTCCATAGTCACGTCGTAAGCGGTACAGTTGATGTGGGGATGCAGGGGTGCATGAGTGATAAAGCCCAGCACCCACAGTGAAACACGGGTTCTTGTCTCAGTTTGTGAAGAGTTAGAGATGCAGATGTAGGTAAGCAGGTGGAGTTTGTTAAGAGAGAGCCAAACAGAGCTTCCAAGCAGAGACAGGTCTCAGATAGTTGCTGAAGAGGAACTGAGGTAAGGGGTTTTTGTTTGTGCTTGTTCCCCGGGACTTGAACATGTGTTTCCCTTGTGGTGGGAATCACATGTCAGATGGATATAGTTATTTTTCTCCTAATTCTGGAGTGGGTATGAATGTCAGGAAATTCTCTTTGGCTAAAAGTTTTGGATCTTAAAAGACCATTCCCTTCTTCCTGGAATGTGGTGGGACCAAGAAAAAAAAGCCTTTGTTTTAGGTCATGCTGCTTAGGTTACTCATCGAATTACTGTTGAAAGCTGCCTCTTCAGAGCAAGCAGCTAAACTCTTGTGTTTCTCTTTTAAAACTTGACCGTTTGGTGATTTCATTTTGGGCCTATATTATGCCCTATGTTCTTAGGGTCTGTGTGTTCTATCTCACATGGGTTTTAATACAACTTTTGCAAAGTACTGGTTCATGGTCACAAGAATTCTTATACCATTTAGGCTCATAGTATGGGTGCCCTTTGGCCC
The DNA here is from genome assembly GCF_000334495.1 of Tupaia belangeri chinensis. NCBI lineage: Eukaryota > Metazoa > Chordata > Mammalia > Scandentia > Tupaiidae > Tupaia > Tupaia belangeri. The sequence continues at coordinate 497,867 of NW_006159583.1, read as the reverse complement.
TAATGGTGGCCCTTTGCCACCAGCTATTTTTTTGATAGCATTTTTCACGTATTTTGGGCCTATTTGCTTATCTCATAGTTTTCACTGGGCCCAGGTACTTCAGATTTCAACCTCAGGAGTTGTCCGGTCCTGGTCCCTGACTTTGTTTCACCATTGCACATAGTGCTAGCCTTGGCCAGAGTGGCAAAGGGCAAGAAAGAATGTGACTTCCATTACGCTAAAGTGGATTGACCTGTTTTCTAGTCCTTTCTTTTCTCTCAGTGTTCCATCAAGGGCTCCCTTCTGTTACTTATTCTACCTAACTTCCTAATCAGAACCTTCATCATATGAGTAAGCAAAAGCTCTGTTCTATCTATAAAAATACAGGATGACCACTTATGTAATTTAAAATATATGATAGCCATATTTATTACTTATATATGGCTGCATAATAAATTATCTCTAAATTCAGCAACTAAAATAAGAACTATTTATTACCTCACATGCTTTCTGAAGGTGAGGAAGCCAGGAGTGGAATAGTTTTGGCTGAGAGTCTCTTCTGAAGTTGCCATGAATGTGAAGGCAGGAAATGCAATGTGAAGATATGATAGGAGCTGAAGGATCCATTTTCAAGTCTATTCGCATGGTTTTCCGGGACTTGGATCTTCTCTGTAACATATACTTGAACGAAGACTTTAATATTTCAGATATCATTCTAAATATTCTTACATATAAAGTGGTTCTAAATACTTTACGTGTATATAAAGATTACTAATTGAAATCGCACTTTACAGATGAGAAAACAGTCACTGGAAGGCTAAAAGACTTGTCCATAGTCACGTCGTAAGCGGTACAGTTGATGTGGGGATGCAGGGGTGCATGAGTGATAAAGCCCAGCACCCACAGTGAAACACGGGTTCTTGTCTCAGTTTGTGAAGAGTTAGAGATGCAGATGTAGGTAAGCAGGTGGAGTTTGTTAAGAGAGAGCCAAACAGAGCTTCCAAGCAGAGACAGGTCTCAGATAGTTGCTGAAGAGGAACTGAGGTAAGGGGTTTTTGTTTGTGCTTGTTCCCCGGGACTTGAACATGTGTTTCCCTTGTGGTGGGAATCACATGTCAGATGGATATAGTTATTTTTCTCCTAATTCTGGAGTGGGTATGAATGTCAGGAAATTCTCTTTGGCTAAAAGTTTTGGATCTTAAAAGACCATTCCCTTCTTCCTGGAATGTGGTGGGACCAAGAAAAAAAAGCCTTTGTTTTAGGTCATGCTGCTTAGGTTACTCATCGAATTACTGTTGAAAGCTGCCTCTTCAGAGCAAGCAGCTAAACTCTTGTGTTTCTCTTTTAAAACTTGACCGTTTGGTGATTTCATTTTGGGCCTATATTATGCCCTATGTTCTTAGGGTCTGTGTGTTCTATCTCACATGGGTTTTAATACAACTTTTGCAAAGTACTGGTTCATGGTCACAAGAATTCTTATACCATTTAGGCTCATAGTATGGGTGCCCTTTGGCCCTAATGGTGGCCCTTTGCCACCAGCTATTTTTTTGATAGCATTTTTCACGTATTTTGGGCCTATTTGCTTATCTCATAGTTTTCACTGGGCCCAGGTACTTCAGATTTCAACCTCAGGAGTTGTCCGGTCCTGGTCCCTGACTTTGTTTCACCATTGCACATAGTGCTAGCCTTGGCCAGAGTGGCAAAGGGCAAGAAAGAATGTGACTTCCATTACGCTAAAGTGGATTGACCTGTTTTCTAGTCCTTTCTTTTCTCTCAGTGTTCCATCAAGGGCTCCCTTCTGTTACTTATTCTACCTAACTTCCTAATCAGAACCTTCATCATATGAGTAAGCAAAAGCTCTGTTCTATCTATAAAAATACAGGATGACCACTTATGTAATTTAAAATATATGATAGCCATATTTATTACTTATATATGGCTGCATAATAAATTATCTCTAAATTCAGCAACTAAAATAAGAACTATTTATTACCTCACATGCTTTCTGAAGGTGAGGAAGCCAGGAGTGGAATAGTTTTGGCTGAGAGTCTCTTCTGAAGTTGCCATGAATGTGAAGGCAGGAAATGCAATGTGAAGATATGATAGGAGCTGAAGGATCCATTTTCAAGTCTATTCGCATGGTTTTCCAGGAGACTTCATTCTTGGTCACATGGCACTCTCCATGAGGTTTCTCCTGAATGAATGACCTCAATGAGAGAATACCCGAGATTGAAGCTACAGTAAGCTATGACCTAATTTCCGAAGAAGCAGTCCATCACTTCTGCCATGTTCTTTTTTTTCCATATTCTTTTGATTATACAGTCCAGCCCCAGTACAAACTGGGTGGGGATTGTACAAGGGTGTGACAATCAGGCAACAGAAAAAAGTGGAGGCCATCTTGGAGGCTACCTAACACAGATATATATATAGACACACATACACACACACACACATACACACACACACACACACACACACATATATATATATATATATATATATATATATGGGGAGGTTTTTGCTATAGGGCGTGTGTACTCACCAGAAAGACAGAGAGAGACAGAGATACAGGAAGCGAGAAATCACCACCACCACCACCACCGGGAGATGGCCACGCCGCAATCCTTTCTCTTCCATTCTCCTCTAGGGATCTAGGGATCTTGGGCACACACACACACACGTGTCCAGCGTGAGTTTAAGCCACTGCGTCTGGAACTCAAACCGCGGTTGACTACATGGGAGTCCAGAGACATAGCCATTATGCCAACTGCTGGTCCCCCTAACACAGATATTTTAAAAAGTAGTAGTTGATGTTAATGTTAATACTTTATTTTAAAATATGTATCTAGCATGGTATTCCTTCAATAACTAATGTACATAAATGTACTGATATATTTTATATTCTTTTCATGCTAATTTTTTTGAATCTGATATGTATTTTTCACTTGTAGCACTTCTCAATTCACTGTCCAAGTTTCCAGTAACTGCATTTTAAGTGCTCGGTACAATGGCTGCAACAGTGGTCAATAGTGATACTGCTGATATATTGGAAAGCACAGGTCTAAATAGTCTAGATGGTTCCAGAGTCGGTGCTCAGAAGGTCTTCTTGTTTAATCATAGAAAAAGATGATCTTCTCAACCAACACTAGGG